>NC_142086.1:40653428-40953428 GCF_054644295.1 Miniopterus natalensis | reverse complement strand
TCACTTAAAGAATTGAGTTATATTTTGAATAACCAAAGTAAATAGAGTATATGGTTCTTACTATGTTGAGTTTTGTCTTCATAAAGAAAAAATATCTTTGAACAAGCATTTTATCCATTCTTGACTCTTGTTGAAGCCAGAATGTCATCTGACTATTAAACATATACATTATCTTCTAAAATGTATGGAGATTTAACTTTATATATTTATATTTCATTCTAACGCCTTGAATCAAATCATGATCAGTATTTTTTCGATGGAATAATCTCTTACCTTGTAAGTAATGTCACAAAATTTAGAATACAGATATCATATTACATCTATGAAAAAATACATATGTTTTTCCAAATAGATGACTTAATAGTTTCATGAGACAACTCATTGGAAAGTTGAAGTGAGGCATTTTTGCAAGTATAAATAAAGAATGACTGAGTTTTTATTAATGTTCCTGGAAGTCATCTGTGAAGAGACTACACAAACTTAATTCTAGATGTGCTTTAACATAAAAATAAGTGCTTTGTATTTCATTCTACTTTTTAGCTCCATAGACACCAATCATGAGCTTATGTGAAGATTGCATAGTTCAAAACATGAATTCACAGTCCTCCAATAGGAGTGTTGCATAACCAGCTTGAATGACCCTTTCCACCTTTTTCCTAAATAAAAGTGCTCTCTGACTGGTCCAGGGACTTGACTCCATAGCATTGTGGGAGGCAGGCATTAAAGTGCTGGCTTCTAACACCATCTGTATGACTTAAATCCTAAGAGATAGACTGTCTCTGCTGCCAAGGCCAGAATCAACCTCAGCTGCCAAATGCTAGACTGAAAGAGGAATGTAAACAGCTTGATGGAGGGGTGGTTCCTGGTGCACCTGTGGTTTTGACAGTTTTTGCTGCTGCTTGAGGAGGAAACAGGTTGCCTGTTTGTTCTTCAAGAGCACTTCTGGCATCCAGGTATTATGCAGGCAGGCACTGCCAGCTGTGAAGGCTGCTGCTTCCTTGTCACTTCAGAGAAAGATGCTCCTGCAGGAAGATCCCTCTTGCTATTTCATTCAGGGAGCCTGGGAAAAGGAGACAAGAAAGGATCAAAGACAAAGCGCAGGTCACGAGAGGGGCAGGAGTCTGAAATAACTTGTGCGGAAGTCCCGCTTTCAAACTCAGGAGTGGTACAACAGATAAGAATTACTTAATTATAACAACCTTTGAAATTATGAGTTGACTGATAGGTGAGTGAAAGAAAAGAAAATGCATATATACTTAATTTGACTGCCTGTAACTTTATAAAATTAATGTTCCCTCTTATTGAATAGTGAGTAGGACAGCCTGTCTACGTCAGCGATTTTCAACCTTCTTCATCTCATGGCACATCAACTAGTTACTGAAATTCTGTGGCACACCAAAAAATATATTTTTTGCTTATTTGACAAAAAATAGCTATAATTTTGATTCATTCATACCAGACGGCTATTGTTGTGTTGGCTGTTGCTATTTTTTTATTTGACAATTTAAGGGCAAAGAGTTCAGTGCCCCTGACTAAATTGCATTTTTAAAAATTCTTGTGACACACCAGTTGAGAATTGCTGGTCTAGGCCAGGACATCATAAATGCAGCAAAATAAAATATTAAATATTAAATCATAACTTTTTAATCAGAAGTTGTTAAATGAAAGGATGTGTTTCACAGATAGTTTGGCACTCTTGCATACATTATTTCATGATTAAATTAAACACATATATACCTTAAGACAGATAGCAAAAAATTAAAATTAAAATTAAATTTAAAGTTTAAAACATTTTATCAATTATTAAACTTATTATAGAACTTTAATACTTAAAATACCGCGATTTAATTGATATAATGGATCAATAGAACAGAGAGTCTAAGATAGATTAAAGAGTATAAGAGAAAGTCATGTATGATAAAAAGAGCTTTTCAAATCTCTCCAGAAAAGGTAGATTATTCCATAAATTGTGTGAGACACCCAGCTAGCTCTTAGGAAGAAAGAAAAGCTGATCCCATTCTTACTTATATTAGACAAAGGACCTTGTATTTATTTGAAGAAAAGTAAAAATGAATAAAAGACTGAAATGTAAAAGTTAAAAATAATCGCAAAGTTAAGAGACAGTATAACTGAATTTTTAAAAGTTCCATTAAATAACATTATAAAATTAGAAACAATAAAGAAAAAGATATATAAATATTATCACATAAACCAACAACAGTTTTTAATGACCCAAAAAGCAAAATATGGTAAACTTGAAAACAATGAAAATTAATAGGAAATATTTGCAATAATATCATGGATAAAACATTCATTTTCTTAATATATAAAAGCTTTTACCAATCAGTAAGGGTAAAAATGGTAATCCCAACAGAAAAATTGGCAAAGGATCTAAATAGACAACAGACAAAAGATGAAATGTGAGTGGCTAGTAAGCACAGGTAGAGACGTAGGTAGGTAAGTAGGTAAGTAGGTAGGTAGGTAGATAGGAAGGAAAGAAGAACTGGAGAGAGCAAGTCCAAGGAAAGAGGGAGTGGAATGGAGGGGGCAGGAGAGGAGGGAGTGAAGATTGGGGAGGGAAGAGCAGACAAAGGAAAGCAAAGGAAGAAGGAAAGAAAGAAAAGAAAATGCTGTTGATCACTTAACAAATTGGACAAAGATTTGGAGAATGGGCCATTCCTGTGCACTAATATATAATATATTCTAATGCTAATTGTGCATAGATTTAACCTAGCAGTGTTAGTTCTAGAAAGTTATTCTAGCTAGTATTATAACTATAAAGTATTCACAGCAGATTGCTTTACAATAGGAATTATAATAAAGAAAACAATCTAAATAGTCATCAATTATTTAATTGGATGATGGCTCATATTATAATTGGATTTTATAGTTCCATTGAAATAATTATGTAGAATGAATTTATTTGAATAGCTGTCCGGAACATATTGTCGAGTTGAAATAAAAAGAGATTGTACATTTTCCAAGTCATGTATATTTGTGTTTATATTAATATATGTATACATATGCATCGATACTAAAAGTCATAACAAGAAACATCAATAATGGTAATTTCTAAGTGGTGGCATTGGAGGTAACACATTATTTTTACATTTCTACATTATGTGACTTTTTCTATGAAAGTATATCATTGTTATAAATTGAATAAAATTTATTTTTAAAAGATAAAAATCATTTTACTAATTTTAATCTTGATTTGCCTTTTTTTTGTTGTTTTAATAACTTGCATTTTTCAGCTTGAGTAAAGTAAGATGATTGTCTGTGCATTGCTCTTCTACCAACATTTTATCTGGAATTATGTTGCCTGAAGAATTAATCAGGGAAAGTTCTATGCTCATATCTTTCTGTATTTACTGATTGTTCATTCTTGGCATATTTGGCATTTTGTTTAATCTATAATTCAAACATACTCCTCATATTTCATAAGATTTGATGATCTAGTTTGTAATTACTTTCATTATTATAAAATCTTGAAATTTGTTAGGTCAATAAATAGGGTTATAAATAAATTATTTTCAACCTCTTCTTTACAATTCAAAATGCCTCCATTTAGTTTTGAACATGTCTCAATACATCCACAAAAAGCCTCTAAACAAAATTAAGTTTAATTCACTCTCAAGGAAAGCACTTCTACAGACCATTTTCAGAAAGGGGGAGCAATTTAAATAAATTATCAGATGCTCGTTTTATATAGATGAGTGCTGCTAATTACAATTAGTCTCATCTATTCATTAAAACCAGTCCAGCAAGCTTGGATAAACTTGGTCAGCAGTGAGTCGCTGCATTTCTATGAAAGCCTTTAAATATTTCTTTAAATGTATATTTTTGAATTTTTACTTACTTAGATAATTTTTCAGGCATCCACAAATACTGAGGTTTTACAAAACTTCTAATTTGTGCATACTCCTTCTTGTTTGATATATTTAGTCTTTAATTAAGCATTTTCAATACTCCCCTCTCAGTATTCTCCGTTCTCACCTCTCTACCTTCAAATCATCAGTTGTTTCATGTTATCAAATAGGTTTGTAGAGCAAGTTAAATGTTTCAGGAGAATCCTCCCATTTTTCTTGCATGCAGTTCAATTTGGTGTAAGTTATTTCTTATTTGACTGTCCCAGGGTGGTGTCATCTAAGTTATCACATTCTCTATTTCATGACTTACTAAGCTTGTGATAGAAAAAGAAAACTGGGGTTAACATTTATAAAACCACTACAACATACCACTTGTTTCTCTTTCCTAGATTATCCAGATTTTCTAGGTAATAAAGATAAACCATGTACTGATTTGCTTGTTTTATTTTATTGTTATTGTAATTTCTTTCCCTAAAAACTTAGAGTGTAAACAATTCCAAGGAGACTGACTGTCACTTCGTTTAAGCAAGCTTCCTACAAGCACACTTGTGATTGACCATGTGACTTGCTGGGCTGATGCTTTCTTTATATAACCTGCTGGTTTTAACAAGCTCTCCAAGCCGGACAGCTGCTGAGGGGTTTCTACCAGAGAGCCATATGTTTAGCCACCTTAGCCACAGCCTAACCCACAAGCCCCTCCTTTTATACATTTTCAATAGGTATGCTTTTGTTAGAAGATCAACTAAGTTACATGATTGTACAATCCTTTTGTCAACTCATAGGTCGGAAGCCATTTCTATCTATTTATACTTATATCTCTAGTATCTAGTTCCATGTCTGGCACATTATGGATACTCCTTAAATATTTGTTGACTAAATAGATGTTTTATTTATTAATTGGACAGAAGTAGCCTTAACATGTGGGAGTGCTTTCCTCAGTTATAGTTTAAGCTGTGAGGGTAACAACCACAACAGAGGACCTTTTTAGAGTGGTGGCTCTCTGTACTTTACCAGCAACAACACTGGAAGTTCTTGAGGGTTCTTTGGGAATTCCTTTAGCAACTTAGCAATTAATTTAAATGCACTGTAATTAATTTCTGAGAAACCTGCAAAAGCCTATTAGCTGGTATTTATAAACCAGCTGATACTAACTTAGGAGAGCAGTTTGGAATAAATCAGCCTATATAAGCTAAATATGCTGCCCTGGCATTTGTCCAAATAGAAATAGACTATTTCCAAGTTTCAGAAAAGGTAATTAAATTCAGCTTAAAATGCATCTAAAAGCCATTGTCTGATGTACTGGCCCATGGAAATAAATAATTACATATTGCATTAATAGAGTATCTATTTACTAGGAGCTCAAAACACTATTTTAATAAGCAGATCTGCATAATATTCTCATGAATGGAAAAGCATGTTTTCTGTGTATGTTATTTACTGAAAGATAATACTTCATGGACAGTCATTGGCAGATCATGAGATATCCATTCTCTTTTGAGTTATGGTTTCATAATCTCCCCAACAGAAATTATCACCCAGCACCCTGTCATCAGTGGGGCAATGATTTTCGCTTTCTTCTTAAAAAGCAAATGACTCTGCGAACAGATGGTACCACCTACTTTCCAGCACTTTCTGTAACACACCTGTTCTCAAAGGCTCAGCCCCTGATTGAGCTATAACCACAGTGTCATCTCACACATTTCAAGGCTCTATTTCTTCTAAATTGAAAACATGTAATAGTGCAAACTTGCCTCCTCCCTTCCAACTGCCCCACTCTTTTTCACCCTCTGCTCTCCACTGACACAGACACACAATAGGAAACCTGACATGAGCACACTGTTTCTGACCTTTAATTTCTCCCCTAGATCAGAGATTACAATTATAGTCTCATTCTCCTTTCATATTAACCTCTTTTTTTACCGATTTGGTCTTCTCTTGACATTCAACTTGCAATCTACTTGACTAACTGGACTCATAATTGTGTCTCTCTACATTGGAAAATTGTAAGTTTCAAAATGTGCTTGCTTATTTACTCCCCCCCCTCGAAATTAGATGACTCAATAGATACACTATGTATTTTGCCTCCCTGCCATACCAGAAAAAGTTCCTTGAAGGCTTTGAATCCTTAACAGAGTGTCCTGGTCATTCTCTCCACCTGCAGATGACTTTGTCCTATTATCTGCCAAATCAAGAACCTTCTTCCTTAAACAGATTCTTATCATAGCTCTTTTTAGGTTTCAGTTAAATAGTTACCCAAAAATACAACATGACCCCTTAAAAATGTAGGAACGCTGCTGACCTCAGTGCTGCTCACCACAGCTATTAGGTGCTTTCTGTAAGAAGATAGGGGGCAGAATGGTAGGAGCTGATGGGATACTGTGAGTGTAGAATGATGTTGAAGAATACTGCCCCTCCCCCCCAAAATCAAAACTTGCAAATCTCAGGTATAGAGGATACAATATTAAATGTAATATTTATATACCTGATCTTTTGGTGCAGTTGAAAATGGTATCTTATATTCTAGGCCATATAATCCTAATTATGAATCATAGTTAATAAAAAAATCCATTAAATGTGGATTTAAAAACCCATTAAAACAACCACTTTTCTGTACACTTGGAATTTCAACAATGTGCGTGTATTACCTTTATAATATTAAACTTAATTTTTAAAATATGCAGTTGAAATAGGAGAAACAAGAAACTGAGTAATTATGAGATATATTTATTCTTCATTAGAGCTATTTCATTTAAATAAGTCAGACTATGAAACCATTCTTAATGGATCTGCCTAATAACTTAGAAAGGATGGACGTCTCAGATAATTTCATCAGGCTGTGGGAAACCAAGAAAAGTGGTGATAAATTAATATAAGCAAATCTTTCATTAACATATGTGAATACATATCTAAATTTTGGGGTTAAAAATCAGTGGTTATGTGTATTTTCCCCCTTTTCATTTTTAGAAGAGAAGAGAATTTGGTTTAATGTTATCAATGTGGAAAACCAAAAGGTCCAGGAGAAAGGACAAATCTGTATGAATTCCAGGTGTTGCAAGCACTGTGGAAATGGTGATTTGATTCTATTAGCTGACTAATTCAATTAAGAGGAGACTAGCAAGAATCAGGAGAGCTTCTGAGCACTTTATTTAAAAACTACGGTATAACCTCAGGGTTTTGCTGAAGTGGGTATTGTAGGCATAGAAGTCGAGGATAATTTTGTGCAATTATGCTTTGCTAAATGAGCAGAGCTGCAGTTTAGGTAGGAAATGTCTGTGGATTCCTGGTGTCTTAGAAGAAAGCCTTTTGGCCATTTGGGTATTTTATGTAAATATAATTCTTTCTGAGCTTGAGGAACTGATCTAAGCTGAGGAGCAATCCTAGAAAGAGAGCGGAAAATTCCCAGAGGCCCCTTCAACAGTCCTAACTTGTCTCCAGCCTAGTTCTAAATTTCATCACTCTGTCCTTCCCTCCCTCAAGCACTTGAGCCTTAAACACTTCCTTCACAAACAGTTACTGAGATCTTAACATGTGTTGGAAACTGCTCCAAAGGCTTTCATGTATTAACTCAGTTATTCCTTCACAACTATGGGACAGAAACACACTAACTGAGCCCACTACTCTCTACTACTTGCTTGTTTTCATCCTATCATAAAAACTATAAACTCTTCCCTGAGGGCAGACAGCAAATTGGATTAGATTAGCCACATCTAATTCTATGACATGATCTTTTAAAATAGATGTATAATTCACTTTGGATGTTGTTTGTCAAACAAAATTAGAAAGCAATTGTATGAGCCAGTGAAAAGGCAAAGTTTATTCTCCTGGAGAACAGGTTTTGCCACTTGTGAACTGTGCCACCCATTGACAAGATGAAAGTAGGCATTTCTGAGCCATCTTGGCCTCTTTCAGCTTCTAAATGGCAATTGGGTGTCTTGCTGAATCTTGCCAAACTGGCAATCTAAAGTCCTAGTTATAATTCAGAATTTTTGCTTGTCCAAATATAATTCAAATGCAAGGTTGGATATTCTCTTAGCCAAGTTATGATTAATATTGGAAGTATCTGCTATGCTAAATGCACTGGGCTGGGAAACACAGGTTTGGAGTTTCCGGCCTGGATCTATTTGTAATTAGTTCTGTGGCAGTGGACTAGTAATTACCATTCACTGGGCCTCCGTTTGGAAAAAGAGGTTGGGATAAATGTTCTATAAGATTACACCTAGCACCAAGAATCTACTGAACTAAAGGAAGAATGAATATATTATAGCTATGGTAAAAAGACAAAGAGAATATTTTCAAAGTTTTCTTATCTAGATGAGTAAGAACAAGAGGGGTACCTTAATTTCTACTATTCTAAAACACTTCCAGGACTTCCACAATGTGAAAGTTCCATGTTTTACTATTTTAAAGCTTTTTCTTTAAGAAAAAAAGTGTCTTTCCCAAGAAAAAAAGAAAGGGGCCATTTTTTATTAAGGTTCAAGAAACTAGTCAACACAGCTTTGGACACTTGAATAAAATGGATTTTTGCAAAAAATAAAAAATAGACATTCCTCAGCTTGGCTATGGGAAAATCCTGTAACTCCCTATGTCTCATGAAAGATCTGGGCTCTTGCTCTTTTTTGGAGATATGGGTGTTCTTCATGGTGACGAAGTGTGGGAACCGGCTTCCTGAGCCACTGCAAAACATGCTGCGTGTTCCCGAGTATCAATTTTACTTACTGATTTCAAGAAAGGGGGTTGTTATTTCTATATTAAGACAACCACAGCTCTCTTATGTAAGAGAATAAAATCTTGTGTTAATGTTGAAGAAACACATGGATTCCAAGATATTACCCTCCTTATAGCAGATGCATCAAGTGACTACAGTCAGCCCCAAATGTTTGCGTTTCCTCTGTCTCCAGGAGACTTTGAAGGAAATGTCTGAGAGGCAGCTTTCCAGAGTTTGTAAAATATTTATTGACATGGTTTGCGATATAAATAAATTTAAAGCTTGGTTTTTATTATCAGCTGCAGTTTTGCATACTGAAAGAGAATTTTGTTCAGAGGCAGACAGAACCAGATCACGTCTGTCACTTACTAGCTTTGTAGACTGGGTATGTAGCTTCATTTTGCAGAACCTCAGTTTCCTCATTTAGAAAAGAGTGATGATGACTTAATAAGGTTGTCATGAGGATTAAATTAGATAACTTAGGCTAGATGCTTTGCTCAGCACCTTCAATAGTATAAGTCTACAATAAACGTCTGTTTCTGTCTCCCTTCCTCTTCCTGCTTGGGACTTTAATAGGCCCCTTTTAGATTATCTAAATTATAACAAGTAAATGTCTCCAGGATGTATGCACTTATATGTTTTCAAAGGAAACATCTGAAATGTTGATTAATTGCAAAAATTGTGTCAGAACCTTTTTTTTAAAGCAGTCATCTATTCTTGTAGATGTTTGTTTTTTTTACTCACACTGCAATACACTTCATACATACCATGCAAAATGCATATACAATATACCCCCCCACCCTGCTTCACTGCCAGAAAATACAGTGCTAGGAGAAATTTAAAGATAATGAAGCCCAACCATCTCAGAGTAGATACATCTGAAACCCATAAAGTGTGCCTAAGTTGCCTAATTATTAGCTCAGATCCCCTAACCTTGCTGGTTTGCAGTTGAGGTTACTTCCTTCGTCTCTCTTCCCTTCTATTTCTTTCTTTCACAAATATTCTCTAAGCACCTAATATGCTTTAGCCGCTGTGTTAAGTAGTAGAGATACAAAGAAACTAGAACAAATTCTGGTCCTCAGAGAGATCAGAGGTTAGTGAAGAAAAAAGGAAAAAAATTAAAAATGACATCGTCTTAAAGAAAGAGCAAACAGGAGCATGTGCAAAGCACTGGGGAATGCTAAGGAATGGTCCATCTTTATTCCCCAAATGAATAACTGTTGTTCAGCTCCTTTCAGCTATAAGCTGCACCAGATTTATTTCTGGGTCTAGAACGTTATAAGTGACACCTAGTTCTCTATGATATTTATTCAAGAATCTGTTGAAGAGATAATTGTTCTAGTTATTGCTAGTCAAATAGAAAGACTATATTGTGTGGGTTGGATGGACATGCTCTATTAAGAAAAACAAAGGTTGAAGATACAGGGTTACTTAGATAAGAAAAGTTTGGGAATGCATGTTGTAAAAATCAATGTCAAAATAGGAGTAATTTCTCAAAAGACTGAAAGTAGAATAACCCATGGAGAGAAGAGATAAAGGAACATGTGAACAGGGAAGGAAAATATGTAATCAGCCATTTAATAAGAGAAAAGTTTATTCTGAATAAAGTCAGCAATAATAGATGAAAATTACAAATGAAAGATAATAGTTTTAACCTTGATTTATTCAAATTGGAAATATATTTGGAGCTTTTCAGGTTTTATTTTTTTAATTTTTATTCTTATTTATTAATTAAGTATAGTACTGCTGTTTACTCCTACTTGTGGCTTATCTAAAGCTCAGTGTTCAAAGCCAATCTCTCTGCCTGTATCCCCTCATCGAGCTAGTCTGTTCAACTCTGTTCTTTGCATCCCACTTATATTCTCTTCTTTCTATTGCCACAATCCCATCCTCAGGAGAGGCCCTCACCACTCTTACCAGGACCATTATAACAGTCTCAAGTCACGGGTCATCCTCACTTAGAAATTCTGCCCAAAGTACACACGTGTTTGAGTCAACTCCCTGTTCAAAGAAACTTTGCAGATTTCATACAGTGCAAAGGAAATGAAAAATAAACACATTTCTGTGTTTGCATATCAAAGTTCTCCAAAGTTTAGCCCTAATGAATCTTTCCTTCTTTATTTCCCATTGCAAATATCTCTCTTCTTTTCTGTTTTGTTTGCACCCTAAGCTCCTAATTCTGGCTGTACCATTTTATTTTCCAAACATGTTCTGCATCCCCTGCCTCTAGGCTTTGGTTTACCAAGACTTTCTATTCACCAGCTGTTCTCCCTACATCTGTTTGCAAATACCATTTAGCATTTAAGGCCCAGTTCAGAATCCACCACTTAAGAGAAACCTTTGTATATCACTTATGTTAGATGAACTAGTTTAGCAGAGCTTTATTACTTGATCATCTGCTGAGTTACTTAGAAATATTCTTGACTCCACCCCTTGACTCTGAACTCCCAATAGGTAAAAGGCAATTCCTACGTATCTATGAGCGTTCTTCAAAATAGAAGCCGACTAGTACATCATTGCAGGTAAATGATAAAAATCGAATTATCTAATCAAATACTGAAATTTTTAGTTCCATACATGGTTTATTGTGTTCCTTGGTTTATTATCTGATATATTTTCATTTTTGGATAAGTATTTCTCTTTTGCTTTCAGAAGTACTTAAGTTTAGAAGATGAATTTAGAGGCCAATTTGCCTTTAGGCTAATGAAACTTAAGCTTCGTATATCTTCTTCCATTTTCTTCACTGTTCCAAAGCCCTAGGAGGGGCCCTAGCAATGGACTTTTATGATTATATGCTTTTGTAAAATTGCAAAAGCATGATCACTAAGGTGCAATCATTTAAAACTCTTGTGTTCTTTTGTACACAATTTTGTATTCATTTTTTAAAATAGTATAAGCTCCAGGCCCCAACAGAGCTGGATCTGTCCCTGTGTCGGGGGGAGGGATGCTCTTCACCATGACATGCGCTTAGTTGAGACTGACTAGATCTGGGTTAAGGTGACTTCACCTCAACAGGAAAAGGTGGCATGCTTTGATGCTTTCTCCCACCTTGCTAAACCTTGATGAGAGTCTATTACCTCAATATATGGTGCTGTTGGTAGGCCAGAAGGCAGTGATGCAGCAGAACTGGTGACGCTCATATTGGGCTGGTGGCTTTTACATCTGTGGGTAAGTCAGTATTTCTCAGTGACCTGACTGGCGTATACACCTGGAGGTGGCAGCCTGTGAGTTCATCACTCTTACTTCCAAGTTAGTATCGTCAGGTACAAAGTCACCAATACCAGCACTTGGGCCCCCTAATATTATGCAGGGTACCAAGAATGGAAAAGAACACTATCAGGCCCTAACCTGAACCTGGTCTTCATTATTCTGAATGGGCTGAAACCCTTGGGTCCCGAGAATATTGTTGAAAATGAACTGGAAGGCATTGCTATCTATTTGAAAAGTAAAAGACCCAGAATGGGCTTTAAAAAGAAAGTTGAAGGAAGAAGTGGTCTCAGTCACCAGCCTTCAAAGGAAGCTGGATGCAGAGATTGTAAAAAGCCTCTTCGTGAGAGACAAGATCCATAGTGTCTAAGTCACTGCAGAGTGATGCTACAGCTGCTAGCCTCATTGGTGTGATAGAAAGAAACATCCTTTGTACCTCTGGGCTAAATAAGCTTGAACAGATCTCTACTGAGAAGCTGGATGTCATCTATAAAATGACTCCCCAGTGATACATCTCTACCTGCCACTGTGGGAATTTTCACAACCTATTGGAATAGATCTGGGACTAGTGAGGACTTAAACCAGTTCCAAAGGCCAGCTACCAAATTAACATCTCCAAGACTGCTCTCTGACTAAAGCCCACAGTGGAGGAAATTTTAATGAAGATTCACCCAAGCAAAACAAAATTTAAAAACTGCACACATTGTGACCTCCCCACAGTGACTAAGCTCACTGTCCCAAGCTCTATCTTGATTTTGGAAGCTGGTAACTTTGGATTTAGGGAAGAAAATAACGCCCAACCCATAATGTCACTTTTCTTATCTTGCTCACCCTTTGAATATTGAACTGAATAAAAGTCCTGTTTTTTTATGTGACAAAAAAAGTAATTATTGAATGGAAATAACTAAATCACCAATTAAGTTTCCCTGTAAAGTATACTAAATTCTTGGAGTTTCTTTCCCCCTTTTCTCTACTTCAGCTTTGAGTTAGGTAACATTGGTAACTTGTGAAAGTCTTGTACTCTAAGACTCTTTGCAATATAATGACTTCTTGATTGCAATAAACCAAAGGAAGATACAAGGTTAAGTTTGAAAGCAGAACAGTATCATGGCATCCTCATACTTATATTCAAGGGAGATCTATATTTTCCCACCATTTAGTTAAAGTAGTAAACATAGTTCAGTCTCAGTGAGATAAGAAAATTAAAGCATATTGCTCCTGAGAGACTTGGTACCCAGTCCAGCAAGGGACTACTTCATTGTCATAGCCCAACGTGGGGGTAGTGGATGTGTGGGGTGTTAAGTCAGCATTTCTCCTGCTGTTGGGACAAAGGGGAAGAAAGATTAACAACATTCTGCTAACACTCTACCATTGTTACTACTCTAGTGGGGGTTTATAAGGACCCAGCACTTTGACCTTAGTACCCCAAAGAGGGTTTTCAGTGTAACAACCAACCATTCCATAGTTATAGTACCACCAGGCTTTTTCTAACCACTGACCATTTCACTAGACACAATTCATGAGTTTATAGAATTAATATTGCTTTTGTTTCCCTCTTACCTAGTAAAGAAAGTCGTCTTTGCAGAATTTGATACCCAAGGTGCCTATTAACATAGAGCAGTGATTTTAAAGCTTTTTCATCTCAGGGCACACATAAACTAATTAATAAAATTTGCAGCCCACCAAAAAATAAATTGTAATTTTTGCCGATCTGATTTTTAAAATTCTGATTCATTCACACCAGATGGCTATTGTTGTGTTGGCTGCTGTCGCTTTTTTATTTGACAGTCTAAGGAAAAAGAGGTCAGCGCTCCTGACTACATAATCAGGTATTGAATGCTTTAAAAATTCTTGTGGTTGAAAATCACTGACATAGAGGGTTAATATCTGGTGACAACAAAGTCAAAATCATTATCAGAGCCTGCTAATATTTTGCAATAAAATAAAGCTGGACAATTAAAAATCAATGCCACATTACCACACTTTTAGCCTTTATAAACACTATGAAAAGTACCTGTGTACACAGTGGTAACTTTGTTTTACTGATTAAAACACAACACAAAACAAAAACTGAGGCTTAGAGAAATTTAGAAACTTGTCAATTAATGACCACATAGTAGCAGAGTGGAAATAGACTAGCACTTATAACTTGTAGCTAATGATAAATGATTTTAAGGCAGTCAGTGTCTTTTAATGACTGTTTACTGATCTTAATGAAAACTGCTTGTTAGAAATGCTGGTTATGTCATAACTGGATCAGTAAACCAAACACCACTTGAGGATAAACAAGGAAAACTGTAGGCTACTATAAGGACTAAAGAACTTTTTCAGTGTAAAAAAGACCCAGGAAAGGTTACAGACCAAGTGGACTGTTCATTCTAATGGAGGACAATCTCAAAATTAATAAGAAAAATTATTAAAAAAACACTGGAAAGATGTCTTAACCCTCTGTGGGCATGCTTCAGTTAAAGTATCTAAGCAAACTCACTTGTAAAATAAACATAATTATTCTTTTGTTGAATAGGGTATATAAAATTCAGGGCCAGTGGTGAGCTACCATAAGCACCAGATAAGCTATTTCTTACCCTTGGCTTCATAAAATGTTATTGAGACACAGCCCAATAGTGGAGTATAGTTTTAAAATCTTGTCTAGGTAATTGCTGAACTGAACAAAATATACACACTGCAATCCACACATATTCTATAAGAACTTAGAAAATTTTATTGTACTTTAAAAATAAATTGGGAAAAAATAGCTTTATTTTCACATAAAAGATCAAACCTTTTATTAAAATCATCTTAAAATAATTTGTTATTTTTGTCCTCATAGAAAATATTTTACTCCCCAACCCTCCAGAAGAAGGTGTGTGATCACCTACAGAAGGCCTGGAGTGGGCTCAGAGTGTGTGTATGTTAAATAATGACTTGGGGTGAGTGAGGGGGGCAGCTGTCAAGGAAACAAATCAATTGGCCAATTGAAATGTCATTTTTCCACTCATTGCAGGATGTTGCCATGTCTCTCTTCCTCTCTTTTTTTTTTCACTCTCTTGTATTTTGATTTAGATATAAAAGCTAAGACATAATTTAAACTGACAGCAGAATCAAACAGTGTGACCTTGCCAGGATTGTCTCAGGCCTTCAACACAATCCACTGGGGGTAAAACACGAGCAGGGGGAGGGGGGAGTGAGAGCACGACAGAAAGGGAAAGTGAGCCTCTCCAGATGGCCCTGCTGCGCACGCGGTCCTCGGGGGCTGGTCTCGGGTCTAGAGGTCTCCAAATCTGTCTGACACGGGAATGAGAGCTGGAATGAGAAGGGGAAGAAAAGATGAAATAGAGCAAGAGAAGAAAAAATAGAGCAAGGGCAAATGCCAAAGATTGGACCGACAGAATAGCGGTGATAACAGAAGACCTCAAGCGTGGCCGACAATGACTGGTCTGTAACATTTCAGAGGTTAGTCTTGCCCAAGCAGAAACAGCCAGTGTCCACTTTGGCAACAGGGTAACCAGGTGAACACTACCTTGTCCAATGACAGAAAATACGACAGGCAAGAGGGCACTTAAGGCCTTGGCTCACAATGGACCCCCCCCACAAGGCTCTCAGCAATAACTGATTTGTCTATCCAGAGGAGAGATGGGAGGCCTAATACGTATGTTTGAGATGATTGTATACAGGATAAGATTGTTTCTGGCTTTTTTTTTTTTTTATAACTCAGATTGGCAATGTTTTAATTGGCAGTGTTGATAACCTTTTCCACCATGAGGCATACATGTGTCTACGGGTAGGGTGGCCTCTCCAGATAGCATATGGCTTGGAAAGCCAAATCAGCAGATTGTTGGGTTGAAGGATGTTCACCCAGGAAAGCCTGGATGAGTCACCCTGCCCCATGTCAGGCAGCTCTTTTCTAGTGCCAGTGTTTTTCCGCCCTGGAGAATGTTGGAAAAATCCAGTACAGTTGCCTTTCAGACAAAATTGTTTAAAAAAAAAAAAGGGACAGCAGAAAAAGGCAGGACAGTGTGGTGCATATAGTGAAATGTTTCTCAGGAGAAACATCAGAGGAAAGCCAGGGTGGGAGAAAGGATTAGAAAGGAGTTTATGATGGAAGAGTGATCTAGCACACATTCCTGCTCTGGCCAGATTTATTATTGGACATGACAGCAATGAAGATAACAACAGTTACAACAGAAACAACAAACGACTGCCATCTGAAGAGTTTTGGCTTTGTGTTTGGCACCGTCTTAAGTGCTCCATGTAACATTTCCTTTAACCCTTACAGCAACATGAAGAGGGAGATGCTTAGAAAATGGCAGTGAGTATAACCGTCGGAGTTGACTCCCAACTTCCTCACTTTAACTCAGAGGATTCCAGTCCATTGTCAACGAGTCCATGCCCTTCATGACCCCTGACTTTGGTCCTGGGATTTTGAAGGTAACGATGCAGTACAGACATAGTTTGTGTCCCTTGAGATACCTAACATTTAACTGCTAAAAAAAAAAATTAAAACATGAAACTACCTCAATTTTTCTTTCGAATGAGATCATATATAAAAACAATATTCCTTATGAAATAACAGAAAATAACAGAATTTTGATCCAAATGATACATGGAAATCATGATACAAAATGAGAATCCATGAAGGGTGACACTGAGCTGAATCCAGGGAATTGCTCAGGTCTTGCAGACATAAGAGGGACCAGAATGGTGTTCCAAGCAGAGGGAGTGCCCTGAACACCGAAGTGAGAATGAACAGGCTACAGTCAGGGGCAGTGAACTGATTGGTGAGATGAGAATGGAGGGCCTGGTTGGGAGCAAGGAGCTCAGGGACCAGGTTAGGAAACTCACTGAGAGAGAGTCTGAGGAAGGAGAGGATACTTGATGTGGGAGCAAAGCTGTGGTAGATTTCTGAGCAAATGGGTTACACAAGATGAAGGTGGTGTCAGAGATTACTACCATCGCCAAGCTGATGGATGGAGATTAGAGACACAGAGAGTAAAGATGGCATCGTCAGATGCTTCTCTCGGCGTAGGGTATAAGGGATGAGAGATGACTCGGGGGCTATATAGCTAACAGGGCAGATACGAGGTTGGAATCCAACATGACTACCTAGATTCTTCCTTCATTCGTCCGTTTTTTCCATTGCTCCATCATCCTGAGGCTTTGCACAAAGAGACTTGTAGCTTGGACTCTGACATTCTTCCATGGGCCACAAAATTGAACAAGTAGAAACATAGGAGGCCCCCAAAGTTTTGACAGCTCTGAGCTCACAGTCAGAGCATCACGCACCTGGGTGCCACTGAATTAAATGACAGAGGAGGCACTTTATCTCTAAACTCTACAACTTCTAACTCCATAGTCCTGGTTGCCATAATATGGCATTTATACTGTGAATTTCCAGTCTCTAATGATATAACTGCCATTCCTTCCTCCTTCCTTTTACTGCCATCTCTCCCAAATTCAGCTCTCTTGACCTAGGACCTAATCCTTATGAGGTGCTAAGTCATTTCTATAGGGTCCTGTGGCATTGAAGATGGAAGGGAGATTATTAGTACTCAGGTGATGCAGGTGATGGTTTCGATCGCTGCGGAGTACACGACCTAGTTTATCTTTAAAAAATCATCTGTAAGAAGTTAGCATAACTTCTGTGAGATGCAGCTTTAAGATCTGAATGCTCAGCTTTTGCAGTGAAAAGCAGATGCCAATAGAGCTTGTGTTCCACACAACAGAAATAAATCAGCTCTGCCTTTTTTATAGTCAGCTCGCACGCTTGTGATATAATATATGGGCTTCCCTGACTCCTAGCTCCAGAAGCGGGAGTGGGGGGGGCCTGGGGTGGAAAGGTGCTGGTTGTAGGCTTGTAAACATACCTTTTAATGAAAAAGAGCCATGGTGTGCAGAGCACGCTCCTCCCCAGCTCTGCGAGTTGCCCTTGCTCTTCGGCGAACGGGGATTACCACATCTTTTCACTCCACCAAGTTTCCTTGACTTGGCAGTTTTTCTGATTGCCTGGCAGTCATAGACCATCTGTCTTTTGCTGATACAAAGACTTGGGAAATGAGGGAATTGGAAATGCACAATTTCCATTGCTAGGGACCCCAGCACAGAGATGTCCCTGAGCTGAGACTTGCTGTGGTTGCTAAAGTATAGAGCCAGTCTTCTCCCCACTTCTCAGCCAACTCATTTCCCTCTTGCCCCCTGCAGCTCCCCTGTTCTCTCCCTTTAACCTTGCCTGCCTCTGGCAATCCTTGGTACACTTGTGAGTGGAAGTTGTCCACAAGTAGCCTCCTTACTGAGCATGTAGTATGTTTTCATCATTTATGTTTGAAAAAAATAAACATCTCTGCTGTCAATGACAGCAACTCGTGTCCTGAGCACAGGACCTTAAAAACACATATTTCCTTCATTTCAGCTCATTGGAAATCTTTCCTTAACCCACTGTGTCACAGGGGCCTCCCAGGCTCAAGTCCAAAGAGACTCTTCTTTTAACTGAGGTTTCCCTACCCAGTCCTATTAGGGGCTCTGGTAAGGACAGAGAAAACATGTAGCAAAGGCCTCTATGAGTACTCGGCTACCCTCAGTGCCTGGTTTAGCACCTCGGCTGTGCATCCCCTGCATTCAAAATTATCCATTAATTGTTATAAAAGAAAAGAAGGCATCCCACATTTCAAAATACTTTTTAACTTTAAGGTTTTTTTGCAGAGCAGTTTGAAATTTTCATAAAAACTTCAAAGACAGCATAACATTCCCAAATACCCCACACCTATTTCCCTTTCTTATTAACGTCTTCCATTCATATGGTACATTTATTACAATTAGTGAACCAAGGCTGATTCATTATTACAGACTAAAGTCTATACTTGACTCGGATTTCCTGAGTTTTTACCTGATGTCTTTTTTCTGTTTTGGAATCCCATTTGGAAACCACATCACATTTAAGTCATGTCTCTTTAGGCTTCTCTAGGCTGTGACAGTTCCTCAGACTCTCCTCGTTTCTGATGACCTTGACAGTTTTAAGGAGTACTGGTCAGGTATATCGTGGAATATCCCTCAGCTGAAATGTGTTTGATACTTTTTCTCATAGATTGAGGTTATGGATTTTTTGGGAAGAAAACCACAGAGGTAAAGTACCATTTTCAGCACATCATATCAAGGGTGTATACTATCAATATGACGTATCACTGTTGATGTTGACCTTGATCACCTGGCAGAGGGAGTATTTGGCAGGTCTCTCCACTGTAAAGTTACTGCTATTTCCCCTCCCCGCACTATACTCTTTGGAAGAAAATCATTATCCGCAACCCACACTTAAAGAACTGGAAGTTATGCTCAATCTCCTTGAAGGTGAGGCATGTGTGTAAATTTTTGCAAGTGTTCTGAACATGAAATGTATCTATTTTCCCCATTTGTTAATAATTCAATCATTTATAACAGTATGGACTCATAAATGTTTATTTTATTGTTTAGATTATAATTCAATACTACTTTATTTTGTTGCTTACATTGTGTAGCTTTGACTATTGGGAGGTCATTCCATTGTTTCATTGGCATGTGGTGAATATTTGATAAATTTTAGCTTCTGGTACGTTATCATCTTTATTGTCTTCATTATCTGCTCCTATGAGTGTGTGTTTCCAGTTCCCATTCTCCAACCACCCATCATGGGCATCCTGGAATGTCCCTATCTTGACCTTACAGGAAAGATAAATTTGCAGGGCAAATAATTTCCCCCTGTGAGTGCCCAATATCGCCATCCACAGCATTTGATATACAGACACATTTCTTTTAGCTATAAAATTTCTTATACTCTGTTGTAGAGTTGTGCAAGGAAACTTTGGAAAAGGTAGGGAAGGAACACAGGAAGAAAAGAGCTAGGTTTACTTTTGATTTAAGAGAACAGATTGGTTGGTAAGCTGTACAAAGTCTGTTTTTCCTAGATCCTGTTTAAACTTCTTTCCTGGAGTCTATTCATCACCACTTCTGCTCCCTTCCTGAAGGTGGGTAGGTGGAGGCATGGAGTTAGTGTGTGTGTGTGTGTGTGTGTATCCATCTATATCCCAATTTCTCTCCTCTGGAAACAGGCAAACTGCACGCTGTGTGAGGGAGGGTGTGCAAGGATCCGTGGCAGAAACTAGGTCATGATGATTAGCAACCTTCATTAATTCTGGTGCTATCCTTCTGTTCTCAATATTAACCCCAAGTTATACACAACCATCATTCACGGAGTTACTTGAAATATAAATCTATCATTTTTACTTTAGCTTAGGAGCATCCTGAAAAACCTCTTCCCAAAGCACATACTTTAAGCAAGTAGATACCAACACTGAAACGTGAGCAGAAAGGGAGAGAGAAGCAGTGATTTGCTAATGAACGAGGTTAGGATTTTCTTTTCTTTCAAGTGTCATGTTTAGGGCTTAAGCGACTCTAATCTAGAGAAAGAACTCAGAAGATCTCGGAGATGCAGGGGTTTTGCGAGGTCGCCTTTCTCTACTTTAATACTTCTAATGCAGGGGAGATGATCAGAAGACATTAGTCAAGCAGTGCAGGCCCGGCTGACTGCTGCATTGCTTTCCTCATAATTTAAAGGCATTTTGGCCACAGTTTATCACTGCCAAGCTCATCTCCGGGTCCTGGCAGAATACAGCACGGGGACAATAGGGGATGTGAAAGGAGCTGGCTCTGGGTAGAGGCGGGAGCCCTGATTTGCTGCTCTCATCTCTTGTTGGTCCTCGCTGTGGCCAGTGCCAGGCTCCTGGCTCCCGTTTCAGCATCACCTCTGTCTCCCTTTGGCAAGAGGGAGCCGTGCGGGGCAGGATCTGTTTCCACGGGACCCCAGTGACCTTTTGATGGCAGCTGAGGCTGGTATTGAAAAGAAGCGGAACAAAAGGAGTGAGGAGGAAGCCAGGGACACAAAGGAAAGGAGAAAGAGGCGAGGGAAATTTGTACAGCTGTTCATCAGTTTCCTAATATATGGAAGGTAGCAGGAGAGTGCGGAGTGAATGCATGGCTAAGGCTACCTGCTTCCAGTCGAGACTGTGATCACTGCCCAGCCGGTGTGGCTTAGCAGTTGAGGGTAAACCTGTGAATGCGGAGATGATGGTTCGATTCCCAGTCAGGGCGATTTTCCCGAGAATCTGAACTCAGGCCCACATTTTGAGGCTCCTGCCACAGCGTCCAAGGCCACCCTTCCTGTAGTCCACTGTGCCCTTCTTTGTCTCTATCTTCTCACCTTACCACCCTCCCGAACGCGCCTGGGGCTGGTGCTGTATCTGTTTCTGTTGTTGCTGCATTGGCAACTTAGCTTATGGATGGAGACACGGAGCCACAGATTCCTGGCAGAGCTGTGCTCACGTGCTGACGAGCAGACCCTGGCCCCGGGCACCTGTCCAAGAGCAGGTGCCTGGCTCTCGAGCTGTGTCTCAGAGGAGGCAGGGTGAAGTCCAACACCGTCTTCTTGCTGCTTCGAGGTTATGATCTACCACCAGCACTTCTCTCAGCAGATGAAAGGAAAGGAGGTCTCGCTGCCAAGGTTAGGAACACTAGACGTGGGAGGTGGCCACAGGGAGCATCTGTGACAGCTTAAGGATTCTTAGCTTGATGGATGGGTAAGAAGATTGAATGAGACGTTGCGTTTGTTTACATTGGACTATTGTCCATGAACCTGAGTGGGTTGACCTTCAGGCCATGAAATGTCTGCGTGTTTTCTCAGATCAACAGTGAACTCCAAGGTGAGGCTCAGAGGACCTGAATTTATATCATGACAGGGCTATTTGGGACAAATTATCCTGGCTTAATAATATGCATTTACTTTTGTAAATTACACATTAAATTAGATAAATATAGAACTTGTGTGACAGTTATAGTTTTAGAAGAGCAAATGGAAGGTAATGAAAGCAGGACTTAAAGTTTATATGAGGCATAATACCTCAGAGTTAAAGGGTTATAAGCACACAAAAGAAATGTTAGGAAGTACTATAGGATGGATGGCACAAAGGTAGGAAAATGAAAGATGTGTGTAAGGCAATGAAAAAAAAATGTTTTGAGAGAACCTAAGGGTTTTTGTAGAATATAATGAAAGAAAACTTTGAAAAGAATGACATACCTGGTATGAGGTTTGTCCTCTTAAAATCAGTGAGCCAATGAAAGTATTATTTATTAGGGGAATGATTTGACTTTAAAAATTTAGGAATATTAATCTGGCAGCATGTAAATAATTTATTAGAAATATTAAAAGTGAGAAACACTATTTTTAATTAGAAAAATCTGTCAATTGCCCTAAGAAAATTTAAAGGACCTAAATTAGTGCCCAATGAAAAAGGGAGGTAAAGGTGGATAGATGAATGTATGGGAGAAATACTTCACAGAAATAATGGAGCAACTCCATTTACTTTGTGGGACCAAGAAGAAGGGGGTAAGAATGATGTACAGGTTAGATGTGAGAGTTATCTGACTACTACATAATCCTCCCAGTTGTGTCAAAGGGGTTGATTTTTTGATTTGATCAACTAAGAGGTTTTGACCTTGGCTGATTAGTAAAATGGTGACATAACTGACAATTTGAAGAAGAGCCAAAGAGCAGAGATATTTTATAGGCAGTAGAGAGAATATTATGCTATAGTTAACAGTGGAATATGAACTAGAACACTGTGGTGCTCATGCAGAGCCAGTGCTCAGAAAAGGTGGCAGGTTGGAGCTACAGGCTTAAAGTCTTTTATATACAAGAATGAAGTCGTGAGCTGAGACAACATATTGAAAGTTGAGTATGCATAGGGCAAAGAACAGAGAGCCAAGAATTGGGCTGATATTACAACCTTCCTCAAAGGTCAGGAGGAAAAAATGTAAAGTTTTCAGAGATGGACCAGTCTAAGAAATGGGGGGAAAATCAGAATCCCGTTCTGCTTAGGATAGAATCTGAATTACAAGGGGTTAAGGAGCGAATGGGTATAAAGATGGAAGCTACTATTATTGACTAATGTTCAAGAGCATGAAGTTAACTCCAGCCACAGTGATGCCCATAAAACCTTCCTATTTGGAACAAGATTCAGGTTGTTCTCTTATTTCAAATCCCATCCCATGTTTGCTATACATTTTCATTTGCACACAATACTTTATATTGTCTAAGATTTAACAAACAGATTTATATTTCTCTATATCCTAGGAAACAGATTGAGAGAGTCCAGAGGGTGTCAAATAATTTTCTTCCCCAGCAGATCTTCTTCTCTGTCTGGCCAGGGAAGACCTGATCTTTCTGGATCTTGGGTGGTAGACACTGCCTCTGGGCTGTGTTTGGTTTCCCTGAGCTCCATCTGCCATGTGAGCCCACCATGCTTTCTTATATATTTTTTTCCTCCAGTGGATCATATTTCTCTTATTCTGTATTATCTCTACTTTGCCTTGTGTCTGCAGAACTCTTTTATGCTCATATTTGCATCCTTACCTATCATTTAAGAAACTAAGATATTAATGTGTCTCTTTATAATGTTGAAATAATAATACTTTATATTTATAGCTTTTACAATTTCCTAAGTGCTAGTGTGTGTTTATCTCTCATTTGGCCTTCAGGATAACCCATACTCAGGTCAGTCAAATAATTACGCCCATTTCATTGATAAGGAGACTGATGACCTAGTGAAGGTTGTATAATGAATGCACATTGGAACACAGATTCACATCCATACTTACTGACTTCTCACCCAGTGCTCTCATCTCATGATCAGACATTGCACATAATCTCACCCCCAGAAAATCCCACAGGCCTCTAGTTCACAATGTGAAGTAATCCTTAAGAGCACTGGTTTTGGGGTCATAGGGGCTCAGTCACTCTAACTGCCGTGTGGCCTTGCAAAGGCTACATGAAGGCTTTGAGTCTCAGTTTCATTACCTGTATACCCCATCATCATGATGCTATGAGAAGCAAACAAAATTATGTTACAGAGACTGCATAAGGACCACTTTATGCAAGTTAATGATAAAATTAAGTTCTATATTGATACTTGATTAGGAGCTACACATTGCAAGTGTTTCCCCTGCAATTCACATAGCATGCCCTTGAATGTCCTTGTGTAGTAAGGGGAACTTGCATTCTGGTGAAATAAACCATGTTCTCAAAGACAAGTAATTTATATACACATATTGGCACTGAAATAATAAGTTCAGTTAAGTCAGGAAATAGTAGTAGTATTGATTAAATAATCCTGAGTTGAAACAAGTTTTTTATCTAGAGGTTAGATTTTTTTCATTCTTGCTTTGCCTTGCTCCCTGGACTTATTCATGGTTTTCTTCTAAGCCATGGCACCTTGCAGTGCGTTCTTGCCCCTCACAAATAAAGAAGACTGTGGGACCTCAAAGCCAACATCGACAATGGAGAGGGAGGAACAGAAATCTCACTCAAACACAAACACTACTGGAATTAACAGCAAAAAAGAACAGTGGAAAATTATAAGCAAGGAAATCAGCTTCTGGTTTTGAGTGTTCTGTTTCTTTATGATCTCAGCTTGAAGTTCATTTTCTTTTCTTTTTTTTTCTTTTTTTAATATATCTTTATTGATTTCAGAGAGAGGAAAGGAGAGAGAGAGAGAGAGAGAGATAGAAACATCAATGATGAGAGGGTCATTGATCAAGCCCGCAACCCGGGCATGTGCCCTGACCGGGAATCGAACCCCGATCACCTGGATCCCAGGTCAATGCCCAACCGCTGAGCCACGCCCGGCCGGGCTGAAGTTCATTTTCTTCCAGGGGCTGGTGAATGGGGCTGGAGGCTCAACAAGGTTTGGCACCTTCAAGAAATGTCAACTTTGCAGTGTGCCGCTGGTTACAGGGTGTAACCAGAGTGCAAACCTACTCTTCATCCGTGCTCCTTCCTCAGCAAGACACCCAGCTCGAAGGCGGTAGAGGGCGTCAGGCAGAGCTCGGAGCTAGGCCTGAGTTCTAATCGAGGAAGTGCTCTGATGACTTTGCGACAAACCTTGTCTTCTGAGGTGGGCCAATAAGGCATCCCTTCAGGGGAGGCAAGCACCTCCAACCTGTGTGAGCCACTGAGTGTTTAAAGAATGAATTCGAGATGCACACGTATTAGGAATTTTAGATGTTTCATTTTTTGTCATGCCTGAATGTAGCTAAATCATGGGATATTTTTAAAGCCTTCATATCGGGCTGATGAAAAGTTTTGTCAGCAGTACCAGCTAGATAGGAACCCCTAGGGTCTACTGATATAAATTAACTCTGGCATCTTACATTTGTTCTTCTAGTCACAAACTTTGTCAGGTTTCAGGCATCTGCCTTTCTAGGCCACTAACTTCTCACCTACAAAGTTAGATGGTCTCAGGACCACTTGGGGAGGCGTTGAAGGTGTTTTAAACATGGACTGAGGAACACTATTTAAGGAGCCTCTACAGAAACTCTGGCATTGCTTAGGCACATGGCTGTTTCTTTTCTTTTTTTTAGTAATAGTAAAGGCAATCTCTTTATTTAGGAAACTAGTGTTTCTGTACAGGAGAAGATGGGTCATAGGAAACAGAGAGAGATGAGAGAATGAGGGAAAATGGCCTTCAAAGCTGGAGGGAAAGGGAAAAAAAAGGCTGCGTCCCGAACATTGAAAAGTCATGTGATGTGGCTTTGCAGGGGTCTGAGTGTGGCTCCTGCATTCACTCAGCTGGCAGCTCTCAGTGGGCAGAAGGTACTGTGGACCCCGATGGGAGATAAAAAGAGCAGAGATAATAGCTTCCCTCAAAAACTTTTCCTGCTGCTTTTGTTTTGAAATCAAAGAATGGTAGACCCAAAGGCAAGCTTAGATAGCCGACAGTTCAGACCACTTTGTTTCCCAGATGAGACAACTTAGGCACAGGAAGGTGATATAATTTGCACATTTTTAGCAAAACTACTACTTGCAAAATCAAGCTTAAATTTCTGACAGTCCTTATAACTCCAAGTTCATTGCTCTTTTTACTCTACCCTTTACTTCGTGTCTGAGGAGAGTGTATGCCTTTGTTCTAAATTTATTACGGAAACACTTTTTCTTCTCTCTTTAGGTGGGGAGCCCAGCAAAGGTGAGAGCGCTTCTTTCCGCCCAGCCTTGGCTGTTACTTGTCAGTGCCTTTTATCACCTCTGTGCTCCACACACCTTTTTACAATGCTCATACTTTGGTGTTTCCTTGAAACAGTTCTCAAAGTTGTACAGCCTGATTGAAGAAAGCCTGGTGGCTCTGCTTGTAGAGAGAGGGTGGGGCCCCTTCCTGCTTGTTTCAGGGGGTCACTGTGTTAGCCAGAGGGGTCCTAGGCCCAGTGAATGCCCGTGAGAGTCAGTGTGTACCTGCTGAGTGCTCCCTCAGGGACACCTACAGGGAATGTTGCTGGGTCCTATCCGCCCAGTATAACCCTCCTCTGCTTTGAGACACCAAATGTCTGGGCCCTTGAGTTTAATCAATGAACATGGAAACACAAATTATCGGGTCATAGTTTTTCTATCAGATGAGGTGATTGCCTTTCTCCTTATACGTCTTTCCAGTATTTTAGTTACTTATTAGAATTCGAATCACTTTATTTTATTGGACATAGGTATTGTTTTTGTTGACTATCTGGGGACAAATGTGCTGTAAATATGTACAAGCACTGTTATACACTAGTTTGATATGAATCCCTTAACATTCTCAAATCTGTGATTTTGTTCATTCTTTGAAATTGGACAGCCACGAGCTCTTATTCTTTGTGAGTGCACCATGAGGTTATTTGGTAGTGATATATTGAGTAAACTGGTGGCAATCATGACAATAATACATTTTATAATTCTTATTATCTGTTATAAACCCATTGGACCAGTTGGAAACTAGTTGGTCAAGTGTACAACAATTTATTATTAAAATTAAAATTGCTCAATCACATTTTATAATATTAGGAATTGTCATTAATTCTCATTTCTAAACTATGATGAGAACTGAGGGATAAAGCCATATTTATTTAACAGTTCAATTGTTGCAAAATAATAAAATATGATGTCATTTAATGTTTTTAGCATTTTGTGGTGTGAAAAGTTACAACTTTGAGGCTTTGACATGTATTCTTCTTCCCTACTGGCCACACGCAGAGATAAATTGTTTATCAAACATGTCCCATAGCCCCATGTTTATAGACCCATGTTTATTTGTTTGATTACCTGTGGCCTCTGGATGCTCATATACCAGCCTTTGGTATGTTCAGCAATATATGTGAGCTTGATGTTCTTTTCTATGATGAATATAGCTGGCAGGATCCAGTGGCTCCACCACAATATCCCTGAAAGCAAAAACTAATAAAAGTGGGCAAGGCCTTAGGTAAAGCTTGTAGAGATCATATAACAAGTTGTATGTATGTAAGTGGAGGAAGCAAACATTGATTTACGCCAGAGAACTGAAAAATGATTTTTTAAAGATCGTTATATATTACTGTGTCTGGGGAAACATTTGAGTAGTCTTAGACATGGGCCGAGGCCCTTACAATCTTTAATTAGTGCTATATTATTGCACACTGTTCATGCAACTTGAGAATTTGAAAATAATCAATGGTTCCTGTTCCCTTTATCTGTCATATTGTGTTACCCTGATAACAGGTATTATATGATTTTAAGAATGTCCAGAATTATTGTAACAGTCTATTTCAGGAATGTGCTTCTAAGTGAATAAACTTTAAAAAAAATTAAAGGAAACCTAAAGAAAACTTTAAAGCACATTGAATGAAACCTGAAAAATTAGCATTTCTCAGTTAAAAGATATTGTAAAAACTGCCCAGAGTTCCTGGTGGTGTCCTCCACATGCCACACTCTTTGCAGGCCATTCGAGTGTGGAAGATTCATTCCATTTCTCCTCCAACTCCAGTACTGGATGACTTGGAATGGGTCTCATTTGGTTTGCTCAGAAGGAAGAGAAGGAGGAGGTGCCTTAGCAAGAATAGAAGGAAGCAGAGGAGGTAGGTGGAAGGAAGTGATGGTGAAGGCAGTGATGATGGAATAGATGTGACTGAAGCAGACAGGGGAAAAAGAGTAGGAGGAAGGAAAGTATGTTCTATATCCAGCTGATTTAACCAACACGAAGTGGGGAACTATTTAATACTATATTGTGTAAATTCCCTTGTTCAAATTACATGGGTGGATGCAAAGAAGGAATTGCAGAAATGCCACCCATTTAGTGCACTGCTAGGTGTCCAAGCATATGCTAATTTCTGACATTCAGGATCTTGAGCTCAGAATATAGCTCTACTTACCAGACTAAAAGATAAATAATATGAGTTGCTGCAGTTTAGAAAGATATGCACCCAAACATTTGGAATACCTGGCAATTTTCACGTTATTATTATTATTATTTTTGGGTAATTTAGCAAATAATCTAAATAGGTTTTTTGGTACCTACTAGGTGCTAGTTATTTTGTTTGCTCTTATCTTCATTTTTTTTTTTTTTTAAAAAACATCTTTATTGATTTCAGAGAGGGGAAGGGAGAGGGGGAGAGAGAGAGACATAGAAACATCAATGATGAGAGAGTCATTGATTGGCTGCCTCCTGCACGCCCCCAACTAGGGATCGAGCCTGCAACCCACGCATGTGCCCTGACTATGAATTGAACAGTGATCTCCTGGATTCTAGGTCGATGCTCAACCGCTGAGGCATGCCAGCTGGGCTATCTTCATTTTTGAAATGTGAATTTAACTGCTTAAGGTTAAGTAGGTGTTTCAAGAGTTCTAATGTGGAAAAGAATTTCCTCAGTGATTCCCTGTTGAAAAATAATATAAAAATATAAAATAAGAATAGCTGATATCATTTTGGGTGTTCATATGGGCAGTCTTATTTATAATGGTGATGTTGGGAAACAAAAATAAAATATATTCTAGGTGGATTATATATTGTCTAGATCTTAGTGCTCCTTATTTTGTTAGTGATTAACTTTGTGGGAACAAGTTTTAAGATGAAATGAAACTAAATTCTGTAATTATGATCCATGTAACATAGTCCTGTAATCTGGGTGAGTACAAAGAGTTTAATGAAAACTGAAGGCAGGGTGGAATGTATCCGCATATCACTATCAGTTAAGGCTACAGTCCCTGGCTTTGCGTGGTTTATCTGGGCCAGCTGCTCTCCAGCCCTCTGGATCTTGTTGTTGGCTTCAGACTAGAGTTGGAAATAAGAAGGATGAAGAGGTAGTTGGATAAATACTTGAGAAAAGTCAGGAATTTTCACTCTAGTCTCTCTGAGGCCAAAACATGTTTCTATAAACTTGAGAATGCCAGGTAAGTTTTCTGGACCTTGGTTCCCTACTTGCATCATGAGATGTTTGCAGTGAGCCATGTCTAAGGGCCCATCCTGTGCTGGGCCACTAGGTGGTTTCAACAGTTAAAGGGATCACTTGAGACCGGATACAGAATATGACCTCAGTGAGAGGTAAACGGTGATGGACACCTCCTCACCTGTCTAAATGAGTGGATCCCATGTCTCTTGTTCACTGCCACTTTTAATTGCCCTTAGTAATTATGCTGTGACTTGCTAAGACTATCCCAACTTTGAAAGCAAATTCCCTGACCTTATTTGAAGGTACTGTCATCTAAGAACATATGCTGACCTTTCTCTGCTAAGTCTATAAGCAGTATTTGTAAATGATTTTTATGTAGTTAATTTATCCAAAATCTTCATTTGATTTTATACTCTGCCTGGTTACATAAGATGTTCAGCTAAAGAAAAGAGAACTCTGTTTATGATTTCCTCGCTGTGTCTGGTGGAAAGAACCACTCAGGCTGTACATGCCTGCATTAGCCTGCTAGGGCTGTCATAACAAAGTACCACAGACTAAGTGCCTTAAACAACAGAGGTTTGTTGTCTTACAGCTCTGGAGGCTTGAGTTCTGAATTCGAGGTGAGGGCGCATTTGGTTCCTTCTGAGGGCTGTGAGGGAAGGATCTATTCCAGGCGTCTCTCCTGGGCTGGCAGACGACCATCTCCTCTCTGTGTCTCTCCACTTCATTTTGCCTCTGTGCCTGTCTCTGTATCCAATCAATCATGTTGGATTAGATCTCCTCTAAGGACCTCATTTTAACTTGATTACCTCTGTAGGGCCCAATCTCCAAATAAGTCACATAGTGAGGTAATATAGTAAGGACTCCATATATTCTGTGAGGACTCAATTCAATCTGTAACAGAGCCTCAGGGTTCTTTAGCAATTTTCATTCTGAAAGTACCTTTAGCACCTCCCTCTTTCATCTCCCACATCCCATGTGTTACTAAATGGCACCACTTTTACTTACCGAATGTCCCTCCACTCCGTGTGCTTTTTGCCAGGCCAGTCCAAACCATCCCAGTTCATCTGGACCAGGGAAAAAGCCTCCTAATTTATTTCCCAAATTCTGTTGCTTCCCTCTCGCTCAATCTCCATGTTGCAAGCAGAGAAGCCTTTTTACGATGAGAATCACCTATGCTTAAAAACTTTCAAGCCTTCCCATTGTTCTGAATCTAAAATCCAAAATTTCTGCCATGCCTCAGAGCCCTGTATGACCTGCAGACGGACCTCTTAACCACTCCTTCAACTGCTTTGTGCCTCGTTCTTTCTGCTCAGGCTGCATTAGCCAACTCCAGGTCGTGGCAAAACACGGGCTCCCTCCTAACATAGGCTTTTGCACCTGCTGTGCTCTCCTTACCATAACCACCTGGCCCACCTGGTTACTTCTGTCCTTTCTCACCCTTCAGGTCTCAGTGCAGGCCTCAGTGCCTCAGGAAAGCGTCCCTCCACCCCCTACATTAACCCAGATAGGATCAGGTCCCCTTTTATATGTTGTCTGAGCAACCTGGCTTTCCCTTGAGAGTACCTATCACATTTTGAAATTTTGTCTTTATGCAGTTATTATATTAATGTCTGTTTCCCTCACTGGATTCTAAGGTGCATGAAACAGGAACTATGCCTATTTTACTCTGCCTTTTATACAGCACCTAGCATAATGCTTGCCTCATAGTTAGAGTGCACAATTTTAAATTCATTAATGCATCCATGGATTTGTTTCCAATTTATATCATTCAATTTAACAATTTATTTTTTTTCCTGGCCTCTTATATTGTTACTTGATACATTTACTAATAATATTTAGTTTATCTTATAGTGAGTGTGCTTCTGTGAAATCAATCATACATACTATGGGAAAAACAAATAATCCTTTTTATGATTTCCCAGACTATTTTTTTAACCACCAAAGTAGTTTGTTAGTATAAATAGAAATTTAAACTTAGAAACGTCTCATATTTTTAAATTAATATCTATAAAATTTATTTTATTGAAAGTTCTAAACATCTAGAGAGATAGGCCTAAAGCTTTTATCTAAGTATATTGAAAATGTACTTAAATTATATGTGACCCAGTACAAACTTACAATTTATTACTGACTTTGAAGTATTTTTATGAAAGATGTCCTTTGAGCCTTTCCTCCACATCATGAAGAGGGCTCCAGACATTTTTAGAACACTCATTAGTATTTATAACACCAACAAATTCCTTTTAGCAGATGTGTCCCAGAGAAGCTTCCCATCCCAGGTGAACTGTGATCAGGCATGGGGCTGCTCCCCAGTCCATGGTTTGTGGATTGTGTCAATTCTTCAGACAGCTCAGGATTCAAAAGTATCCAGGAAATTTTAATTTCTGTAGGACTCTAAGGTTAGATTACGGCAAGTGTTCATGTACAATAGTGCTAATTTGTGTCCGTACAAGCTGGAGGGGGAAGCCTGACTGCTCATGGAAGGAAAATGTCCTCAAAATATATTTCAGTGTGCCAGAATGAGAATTTTAGTTTAAATAAACATCCCTCACATTTAATGTATTATTCTAATAAGTATGTAATGAGCGCAATATTCTGGCTCTGTGCTCTATCGGGTATAAAACAATGACTCAGTGGACAAGCCCCGTGCTCTCAGGGAACTTACACCCTAGTGTGGCAGCTCTGGGTATGTGTCACTCAAGCTTACTGGGAGTCACCTGTGGTTCACTGGCGATTTCAGAGATATTAATAGTTGTGGTCTCTTGCTTCAGGCTCTCTGGCTCTGACAGTGTGCCTGAAATCAACTCCTCTTGCCAGAAACCTACTTGTCCAACAGGCGATGGGCCCCGCAGACTAAAGGCAGGGAAGGCCCGGCCAGGCCAGCCAGGCTGACTGCCCTCCAGGAGCCTTGGCGAGGCAGAGCCCAGCAGCTGTGACTGTTGGCCCCTCAGCTGCTCTTGCGCTATTCAGATGGAACTGGCCCACTTTGGTGGGGTGTGTGGCTGCCTTTTCTTAGAATCATGTGAACTTACTAAGGCCTCAAAAGCATTTGTCCTAATTCTTACATTGCCCACCTATGGGGGAGTCATAATGGAGAGAGAAATAAAACAAAGCATATCCAATGACCACCCATACTGGGATAGTGTTTGTCTCTGTGTTCTAACTCTCTTCTCTGCTTCTTCGTGGATACTTTTTATAGATCATGTTTTACTTTCCTATATAATCTCACCTTCCAATATGAAATAAGTTAGATGAGTTTCCCAGATGAGGAATAGCCAGTTTGTGGCAAAAATAAGACTAGATGCAGAGCTTCCCATTCATCTTTGGAGAAGCCTTATGCCACCCCGCCTCCCAACCAGGCCTCACAGGAGGTCACAGGGCCAGGGATGACCTATCCCAGTCTGCACAGTGCTCTCTGTGCCCAGGGGCTCCCACTGCCCCACTCCGCCCTCACCAAAGACTTCCTTCTGCACCAAATTCTGCTCTGCTCCTATGTCATTATTCTTTTCAGGGCATCCTCAGTCTCAACCAATCGAAGGATGTCATAGTTGATAATGTCAAATATGCAAATATTTGTAAATATTTTTCATCTTGTCAAAATACTCCTTTATATTGCTGTGCTTGATCTCTTCACTTGGAAGTGGAAGATCATATTTCATTACTTTCCTTGGTACCTGCCATGGTTATGGGCATGTTAGTTCTTAAAGTCTTTATGGAGGACTCCGGATGAGTAAAAAGTATAACTTCTACAGAGGGTTCAAGTTCAGCTGAGCCACTTACTTTAACCCCACATCACATGTGGAGTTAGAAGGATAAGTTTATAGATGTCTTTAGAAGACATGATTCTGTTTATTCACCTCCTAAGCTTGGGCATAAATTCCTGATGGATATTCTGCTAATAAGAATGCACACAACAGCCCATTCTGTTTGTCAACCAGTGTTTTCTGTTTGCAAGAAGAACTTGCTATAGAACTCTGCCAGCCACCTTGACAAGTTATTTCAGTTGGCAAGACATGACAAGGTCACTTCTGGAGGTAATGCTAAGTGGCAAGACCCCCATTTACTTAGAAATGAGATCGAATAAGAAGTTTGCTTAATTTTCATTAGATGCTATTTGGTGATTGCAATGTTTGCACAAACTATTTCTCAGGAATAATTTGCTCTAACCCTAACCCTGTTCTTTAGGACGGCGTGCTCATGCATAACAGCTGCAGAATATAGGCCGTTGTCTTTTCTTTCAATGACACTTAGCAGATTCCTCCATGTGACACGTACAACACTGCCTTTCTGCTTCCTTCCTTTGGCAGAAATGAATGCCAGCCAAAAAAGTGGAAGCTAAAATAGCAAAGTAAAAATATTTTTTAAGTGGAACAATTTCAACACTGGGCACATGGGTGAGGAATGAAAAATGAATACAATTTGAATATGTTCTGACCTAAAACCTCTTAAATAACTTGCAGCTCTTTCAGTGAGAGGGAGAACATGATTTTTCTGAAATTCTCTACTGGATAACTGGTGGTGGGGTAGAAGAGAGGGGTAAGCTCTTGGCCCTGCTGGCCTGAGCAGAGTGCTGACCTCACAGCCACCTAGAGAGGGGGAATGAGCAGGCTGTGGGAAGGAGGAAGGCAGTGGCTGATTGGCAGTGTGGCCACCACTGAGCTGCAGAACACATTGTGAGGATGAAAGCAAGGAGCCAATATTTATAACCGACAGTCACTCAAGTCTCCAGCAGTTAAAGGAATCTATGAGAAGTGGAACAGATAAAAATTTTCTCATCTTTATCATCTCCAAGGTGCAGATTACTTGTTTAAGAGTTAACAGAGCTGAAATCTAAGTTGTAAGTGCCCTCTTAGGCACCATGTGCCTCTTAGGAATTCAATTCCCTTAACTATAAACTAGAGAGCATACGGGTCAGTGACTGAAAGTCAAATTTATGTTTTGCTTGATCATTACTGTTTTGTTTTTTTTATGGAATTAAGTGCTGAGTTTAAAAAATCAGGAGACTTGTGTTTAACTCTTCTTGACAAAGTCAATCATTTTGTCATTTGGTAACACCTTTTCTGAATGGTTACAGTGTGCTGGACCTGCTGCGAAGCCATCCCTTTTAGACTGGACCTCCCATAGTCATCCTGCTCAGGATACCATAGTTTACCATAATCAGCCTGCTCAGCATTCTACCAGCCCACTTCCCCTGCCTTTTGCATGCATTTGGGTTTTTAATACCTCCTATGATTACTGGTATCACTTCCAACTCTAGCAACTGCTATCCTTTGATATTGAGAGATTCTTCCTCTTATGCAGTTACTTATAATCCCATTAACAAGTGTCCCCTCATAAGTGGCCTTTCAGGTTATAAACTTCTGGAGTGCAAGGACAGTGCGTATTGAATTTGCTTTGTGCAGCACACATCATAACACATTGTGTAGGTGCTTTTCCATGATTTCCATGGGCATGCTTGTTTTCTAATTTCTTTTATAAAACACCTTCTTCATCAGTTTTTTCAGCAACCCTATCAGCAATGCATTTATCATTGTCTCTCCCAGGCAGTTCCTCACAGTTCAGGGTATCTGAAGCCTCGTGGGGTGGTGAGAAATCACAATGAGCACTTACCCTAAATATACCAGAGTAGTAAGATTCAGTGAGGTTTAAATTGACCAACTGGTTTCATTTAGTTCTACACTCTGATTCATTTTAATCTATAGGCATATTTGCATGTGCTCATTTGCATGGCCAATCCACAGGTGCACATCTATGCATATTTATTTTAGGTAATTGAGAATGTTAATTTTATAGATATGATAATGCAATTTTAAGTTCAAAAAAGTCACAACATAGGAGTTTGGTGCTGTTGGGAATCCATAGTGTTCAGTGATACACATATGCAATATAACTGCTACCAAAAATAACTTCTCAATTATACAAAATACATTATTTACATTACTTTTATTATTTTTAAATATACACTTTACATATTATTTTTCACATGTGGCATTTTACTTAACTTCCCCACCAATTCAAGGAAAGTGATATTTTCTAAAAGTAGACAAAGGATGCCTCCAATGAGTATGTCTATAACTTTCTTTTTGGATATCAGACTATGATACAGTATAAAAAACAGATTTAAAAAAAGTAGAGCTTCCCTACTTTTACCAAACTAAAGGGCTCTGAGCCCTGTTCACTGGCATCCACTCGCCTCTCCACTGCCCATTCCCGGAGCCTGAGGCAACGAAATGGTGCTCTAGTGTTTTTCAAAACTGTATGGAACCAATGGATCTGACATTCTCTGGTGTTCTCTTAGACCAGTATTTTGTAAATCTGGATGTTATTTGCAAATATCTGTATTTTTTGGTGATATAATTTGATATCAATAAATATCTTTAAGGAATATATTAGCTGCACTTTTTTCCTGATGACTAAAATGCATTTTAAATGATCATGAACTCATAAACACGGTCAAATTTTGCTACTAAAATGAAATTTGCCATTAACCTTCAGGGTAGAATTTTTTCTTAACACTTTTTGGGAATTCTGTAGCAGAAATATGATAAATGATTCCGTATGTGCACTGTTTCCAGCTTCACTGCTGGAGTTTCTGAACATCAGCTTTCCAGACTTGATCTGAAGGATATTATGTCTTTCTTACCAGCTCTGCTATTGCTTTTATACTGTCATAAAGACTTAACGATGTCCCGTCAAGATACATTAACATTTCCCCTGAGCTGGGATGACATGAAACCTACCTCAATCCTTTGGCTTTTAAAAATCTCTTCAGAATAACTACTCTTATATTTTAGAGCAAGTGAAGAGCCTGTTTGAGAAGGTGCCAATGAGCAATGCAAAGCCCATACACTGATTATACAATCAAGAAGACAAGAAAAATAAGGAGCCTTAAGGAAGATAAAGAAAGCACTTGGAGGCTATCCGCAGTAAAGATAACAGCCCCCCGCATGCCCCTCTGAACAACCGCCGTGTTGTTTAGGAGCCCAGGAGCCCACGGCTTCTCTCTCCTGGCTGAGGTGTAGGCACCCCAGTCCGGGCGGCAGACAGCAGAGAAACCACGGGGTCCACTGGACCACGTATATGAACAAGAGCATCGGTATTAGATGAACAGCATTCTAGTGCACCGCATTGTTTTCCTCTCTAAAACTGGGTATATTAATATTTTATTTTCACCAAGCTGTGGGGAAGGTATATATTATTGATGATACAGTGTTTTGTAGAGTTTCAGAATCTCTAGCTTTTCCAACTCTACTATGTTCCCAGCATTTTACACGGAAGAGAGCCTTGGAAAGAGAATCTTCCGTGATTTCAGGGTGCGATAACGATGGCAGAACAGGCTGAACGAAAGGTTTTTATTTCTATCCTTGCTGTCACCCTGCTGTCCCCTTCTTCCCTTCCCATTCCCCCTCCGCTGTTTGTTGGAGGGTGGAGCCTAGAAGGCAGTGAAAGGAAAGGATGGTTGCTTTACAGAGGTATTTCCAGAGCTTTCAGTAAAAAGGGAGGCTGTGGAGACAGCCCCACTGGACCAGCCGTGTGTCTCTCATTCTTCCAGCCAAGCCTCTGAGCAAGGCGCACATAGGATGAAGGGGAAGTCAGTACAGTCTCATCGAGAAGCGGAGAGCAGAGCTCCGCGTCAGCCCCTGTGTTTTGTCACTTTTCTTTTGCCGAAGGAGTATGTCACCGTGATTGCCTATCATCTGCTTACCTAGTTTTGGAGATAACTTAAAGCAAGCCAGAAGTAGTAATATTGGGTCTTAGGCACTCATTTCATCATCTAGCCACTTAAATATTCTCTGTCATTCAGACGCAGAGAGGGGAGAGCTCCACAGGTTGGCTCTTCCTTTGTGATTGGATAATGCACGGTTCTGGTATTATTTTGAGCATATCTGTTTCACACAGTCATTTTCTCAAATAATGTTTTTCAGCAGTCATTCTTGTCCTCACTTTATTATTTCCTAGCTGCTTGGATTTAGAGTAGAGGGTAGAGGAATGTGGAAGTAAGGTCAGATTTTCCATTGCAATCCCCAGTCTGGATGGCGGTCAGAACAGTGACGGGCACAGGCCACAGGGGGTTAGGTAATTATTATTATCACACCCTCATCCACATTGCAAACCCATTTCTCTTTCTCTGCATCCGGTCACTTTCACTGGGCAGTCACTTGAGCCTGAGCATGCAGTTGGAACCACTGCAGTACTGACTGCATGGTTTGGGGTCCAGGTGCTCCTGTAATCAGCTGGTACCCAAAAGAGCTGTAAGAATATGCAAAACCTCTCCTCTGGAAAATTAGTAAATGGAAATTTGTCATGTTTTCCTTTGGTTCATCCTGCCCTTAAATTTTAAGTGCCTTTGTTACCTAAATTCGTGGATTGCAGCTGTAATCTAACATTGTAGCTGCATTTCCCCTGTATTCAGGGAAAGTGACAGCTTGAATCTTAAGTGTATCTCAAATTGCTCAGTGTAAACAATTCCAGTGTTCAAGGTGGAGGGAGATAGAGAACAATTATACATCTGTCTTGTACTTTTCCACTTCCAGTGTTCTTTCTCCTGCTTGGACAAATCTTCATCTCAACGATATCTAACAAATTATTAAAAATCACACAGAGTGATGAGTAGTCATCCAACTAGGACAGGTGGTCTGACTTTCAGGCCCCGGATATTTCCTGACTTAGTTATTTCTAACTTCACAGAGATCCGTGGTTGTCCTCTTCATGACTGTCCTTGTGGTTAATTTAATTTACAAGGAATCCAGGATCAGCACTTGTATAAGTAAATAAATTAATTACTTAATATGATTTCTCAGTCATAAATCTTGCACCCTCTACATTTAAGATCAATAGATATGTTTCTTGAATCATACCTTCATTTTCCAAACTTGAGAATGTGAAGGCTGCCAGCAGGGTCTCCTTGGGGGCTTAAGAGCTTTCATCAGCGGACAGGTTTTCATCCTGGCTGACAAAGGTCTCCCCCTCTACTTTAATCCACCCATCCTTCACCTTTCTCCCCCTCATCTCTGCTACTGAAACTGTGCTAGTTGTCATTAAGAGGGCTTATCTATGAAAGGGCCTTTTTGAGGGCCTGGTGAACTTCTATTCCTGCCGAAAGATGTGAAGGAATTACCTGGATACCCAACAGCTGGCTGACCCTTCTCTCCCCAAACTGGAATTCATGCCTTAAGTTGAGAATCACCCCACTGACTTTGAAGCTTAAGTTATATGGTTGTTTATGTTCATTTGTGAATAAATGTTTCAAAAAGAATGAATGAATCTTATTTTAACCCTGTACCTTGAAAATGATAACTTAATTTATATATATATATACATATATATATATACACATACATATATATATATATAAATTTATATATATTTATAGATGATAGATAGATGTAGGTAGGTAGGTATATGATATAGATAGATGATGATGATAGATAGATAGATAGATAGATAGATAGATAGATAGATAGATGATAGATAGATGATAGATAGATATAGATAGATGATAGATAGATAGATAATAGATAGATAGATGATAGATAGATAGATAGATAGATAGATAGATAGATAGATGATAGATAGATGATAGATAGATAGATAGATAGATAGATAGATAGATGATAGATAGATAGATAGATAGATGATAGATAGATAGATAGATGATAGATAGATAGATAGATAGATAGATAGATAGATAGATAGATAGATAGATAGATAGATAGATGATAGATAGATGATGATAGATAGATAGATGATAGATAGATAGATAGATAGATAGATGATAGATAGATGATGATAGATAGATGATAGATAGATAGATAGATAGATAGATAGATAGATAGATAGATAGATAGATAGATAGATAGATGATAGATAGATGATAAATAGATTGAATTAAAGTATTTTAGTTTAGTCCCACAATAAATGCCATGGTAACTTCGATAAGCTCCTGGGTTGGAAAGCTCACCTGGAGTCCAGTTCATGGCTTACATCATAGGTAGCACTTAAAGTCAGGCTAATTAATGCACATGTCCATGCAGGTGGGAAGCAAATGTATTACCCATAGTCAGGCAGGATATAGTTTGGAACAAAAGCTGGCTTTAAGTGCAGGAGCACACCTAAGAGGTCAGGAATTGTGATGGGTAATTGTGATGACTATCACAATTCTGTAGGGTATAAAGATGGGCTTAGTACCAATTAAAACAACTACTCAATTGGTCAGCTATAGGGGCAGATGAAAGCAGAGTGGCTTTGTTCTACTTACTCTAAGGGAAAGGCCTAGCGAAGGATTCTGTTTCCTCTAATGTGCCACAACCTCCTTGGCCATTTTGACAAAGCCAACGGACCTAGTCATAGAATGATGCTTAAAATGATTAATACATAAACAAAAAATATAGGAATTCAGATTTTAACTTCTTGGAAAATGGAGATGTGTTGTTCCCTCTTTTCCCACTAAGATAAACACTTTGGGCATTACATATAAAGGAAATATTGGAAGACTCTGAAGGGTGGAGAGAAAAAGGCAGACCAATTAGACACCTTTAGACAAAAAGACCAACATGGTGGTAGGCTCCCTGGGCCATAAAACAAATATCAGCAAATTAAAAAGAATAGAAATCACACAAAGTATGTTCACTGATCACAGTGGAATTAAATTAGAAACCAATAACAGAAAGATAACATAAAAACCTAGGTTTACTTAGAAACTAAGTAACACACCTTGGAATAATCAATGGATCAAAGAGAAAGTCTCAAGAAAAAATTTTTTTAAAAAGCATTTAACTGAATGAAAATAAATATGAGATATACTAAAAATTGTGGAACATGGCTAAATGAGTGCTGAGAAGGAAATTTATAGTGGTTAATACTTACATTAGAAAGGGCATAATTCTCAGATCAGTAATCTAAACTCCTATCTGAAGAACTAATAAAAAGAAAGCAAAATAAACCTAAAACAAGTAGAAAGAAAGAAATAAGAACAAAAAGTGGTGGAACTGAAATCATAAAATCAATAGAGGAAATCACTAAACCAAATGGTTGGTCTTTGACAGACATTTGCAAAACTGACCACCCTTCCCTCCCCTAGAAAAAAAGAGAAGAGACAAATTACCAATATCAGGAATGAAAAAGAGGATATCACTTCAGATGCTGCAGACATAAAAAGATGGTAAGGGAATACTATGAACAACTCTACAAACATAAATTTGACAGCTTAGATGAAATGGACCAATTTCTCTAAAAGCAAAAACTACTATGCTTCACCCAATATGAAATAAAAAATTTGATAGTAATGTAACTATTAAATTTTAATTTGTAGTTTAAAAACTCTCTAAGTAAATCTCCACAATAAGATGGTTTCATGAGATAATTATTCCAGACATTTAGGGAAGAATTAACACCCCCTCTGCAGTCTCTTCCAGAAAACAGAATGGGAGAGGAAACATACTGATTGGTTTTATGATGCTAGCATTCTTCAGATACCAGAGCCAAACAAATTTTTCCTTTTGCAAGAATAAAAAATACATAAAAGTGTCCCTTATGATTGCAGATGCAAAATTTCTTAACAAAATATTGCCAATAGTAGTCAGCAACGTATAAAAATAAATTTACACCATGATCAAGTGAAGTTTATTTCAGGGACAGAATATTGGTTTAGTATTTGAAATAAATCAATTTAATCTACCATATGAACAAGCTAATGAGGAAAAATCTCATAATCTTATTAATTGCTAAAAAAAGAAAAGTGTTTGGCAAAATGCAACACCCATTCATGATAGAAGCTCTCGGATAACTAGGAATAAAAGTGAACTTCCTAAACCTGATAAGAAAAAATCTACAAAAATCCCTACAGCTAACATTTTACTTAATGATAAAAAACTTAATACTTTCTTCCTAATATTGTCAACAAGCCAAGTATATGCATTCTTACCAATCTTATTCAACATAGTACTAGGAGCTTTAACCTTTGAAATAGCAGAAAAAGGAAATAAAAGGCATAGAGGTCAAAAAAGAGAAGTAAAACTGTACCTATTGACCGATAGCATGATTGTGTAGGTAGAAAATCACAAGGACTCCCTAGGAAAACTCCTAAAACTAATAATAGAGTTAAAGGGCAAAAATACAAGATGAACATTACAAAACAATCTGTATTTTTATATACTAGCATTGTGCATGTGGACACTAGAGTTAAAAATTCAATACTAGTTATACTTGCTCAAAAATTAAATTCTTAGTTGTATATATAACCAAACATTTTCAGGATTTGTATGCTGAAAACTACTAAACTCAGAGGAAAGCAATCAAAGAATAGCTAAATAAATAGACATACCATATTCATGGATTGAAAAATTCAATAGAGTAAATATAGCAATTCCCCCAAATTGATAAACAGGTGTAATGCTATTCCTATCAAAGCTCCAGAAAAAATTTTCATACACATAGACATGATTACTCTAAAATTTATATCAAAAGGCAAAGGAACTAAAAGAGCTAAAATAACTTTAAAGAATAAAAATGGAATATGAGGAATCAGTCTTCCTGTTTTCCTGACTTATTATGTAACCACAGTGATCAAGACTGTATGGTTTTGGCAGAGACATAGACCCATAAAACAGTGGAACAGAATAGATAAGCCACAAATATATGCACACTGACACAGTCAACTGAGCTTTACAAAAAATGTGAAAAGCACTTCAGGAAGGATATGTTTTTTCACAGATGGGACAAGAAACAACTGGATAACCATAGACAAAAAAAAAAATTATAAACTTAAATCTCACAAACCTTCTATAAAAAAACCTCTCAAAGTAGTCATGAACTTAACTGTAAAACATCAAATTATAAAAACTTTTAGAAAAAAAACAAAAACAAAATCTTCGGAATTTAGGGCTTAGCAATTAATTTTTGTGCTTGACACTGGAAGCTCACTCATAAAAGGAAAAACTTATAAATTGAGCTTCATCAAAATTAAACTTTTTTTGTTGTTAATAATCCTAGAAAGAAGATGTAAAGACAGACTATACACTAGGAGAAAAAACTCAAACCACATTCTACAAAGTTCTACTATTTAGCATAAACGAAGAAATCCCAAATTTCAAAAGTAAAGAGCCAAAAAGTCCTATCAGAAAATGGGTAAAGGACATGAGCAAGTATTTCACTGAAGAAGAAATACAGATGGAATATAAGCATATAGAAAGATGTTCAATATCACTAGTAGGAAAATACAAATGAAAACCACAATAAAATATCACTACACACCTATCAGAATGGCTAAAAAAATAAATATTCAAAAATTTGATAATACCAAATGATGATGAAGATTCAGAGGAAATGCATTACCTATACATTGCTGTTGAGAATTCAAAATTTTCTGTAGTTTTGAAATATTTTCTACAGTTTTGAAACATTCTTAAAATAAACCAAACATGGAACTACCAAGACTCAGTAATTGACCTCCTAGATATTTGTCTCAGAGAAGTGAAAACTTACACACACACACATACACACACATGCACACACACAAAACTGGACACAAATGCTCATAGCAGCTTTCTTTGCAATACTTCCACACAGGAAGCAAGACACATGTCCTTCAGTGGGTGGATGATTAAACACACTCGGGTATGTACATACCTGGGAATACTACTCAGCATGCAACAACCCGGATGCAACAACCTGGATGCGTCTTCAGAGATTATAGTGAGAAAAAAAGGCCAATTCCAAAAGATTACCAACTATAGTATTCCATTTATATTACATTCATGAAGTGATAAAATTATAGAAATAGAGAACAGAATAGTTGTTGCCATGGGATAAAGGTAGTGTATGGGGTGTAGGAACAAGGTAACTGTGATTGTTTTAAAAGGTGGGAAGCACTACAGGAATGATGCTGTGGTGTTGAAACTATTCTTACCTTCACTATATCAATGTCAATATTCTGGTTGTTATGTTATTACTACTGTTTTGAAAAATGTTACCATTGGGACTAATTTCACAAAGGATACATGATATCTCTTTGTACAATTTCTTACAATTAACTGTTTATCTATAGTTATTTCAAAACTTAAAAAGTAGACATTGCAACAACACTAAGTCTTCCAATCCATGAACTCAGGATGTCTTTCCATTTGTGTCTAATTTAATTTATCAGCGTTTCATAGTTTTTAGTGCATATGTGTTTTGCCTCTTTGATTAAGTTTATTCCTAAGTATTTTGCTTTTTTTTCTTTTGGTGCTAATGTAAATGGAATTGTTTCTTTTCAGATAGTTCATTGCTAGTGTAAAGAAATTCAACTGAGTTTTGTGTGTTGATTTGTATCAACACTTGGAGCTTACTGGAAACAATGATGTAATACATATTGTTTTCTGTCCAAGTTCACAGATCCTTTCTTTAAAAACCCTTGTCCAGAAGAGGTATTCTGTAGGCTGTCAAATTGCCTAGAACTGTGGCTCCATCGAAAGTGTGATCTTCAGAGTTCTAATTCAGCTGTGCCTGTCTCCTTCCAAAATTTTACTTGGTAAAGGGTTCTGTTTCCTTTTGCCAGATTTTAGTTTTTTGGAGCCTTAATGACCTCCTCTCTTCCCAAGACCATCATCTGACACTGTCCCATCCCCATATTTACTGATACTACATTGGAGGTTAGGGCATGCTTTCTTGAAAGATAGTCGGTACCCCATATGTGATGGTATGATCTCCCAGGCAAGGAGATAGTCCTATTTCAATTAGACCTTGGATGGCAAGATATATGTTAGTAGATTTTTAAAGTAGAACACTTGTTGATATCGTGGCCACAGGAGAGTACTTCTTTGTTTATTGGTATTGCCTTTATTGTTGCTATTGTTATTAGTGAGGAGACACAAGTGTATTTGAAAGGTGTTGGAGGATTTAGATATAAGAAGAGCCTGACTATACATTCGTAATATAGTGGGAAGATCACCGGACCCAGAAGTCAGATTGTTTTCAAATCCCAGCTCTATCTCCACTAACATAAAGTGTCACTTTGGGGAGTTTCACTAACCTCCCTGCACCTCAGTTTTCTCATAAGTAAAATAAGATGATTGAGAATTCTCCAGTCTCTTCAGATCAAACCTTTTATAATTCCACAGTTTAAGTTTCAGTGCTAGAAATACTGCAATAACATTTTTAATGTTTCCCATCTGTAGCTGCTCTTTTCATCTTTTGAGCACATAAATGTTATGTCAAAAACTCCAGTTTTTCTGGATTTGGAGTTGACTGGTTTATCTTTTAACACTTCAAGACTTTGAACTGCCTCCTTTCAGAAGGGTGTGACCCTACCTGTCAAAGATTACACTGGTCTTCGGAGAGGTAACAGCTTCAACACCTTCTTTCAACACCTTTATGCTTATTTCCCCCCACTACTTTCTTCCACAGAGGAAGTCTTAGCTGGATCCCATCCCGATCGGCACTGGTGCTTGATCTTTGGCTACGATTTGCCTAGAAGAAGGGTCTGTGTTAAAGATAACTTCCTTGAGAGTGTCTGTGTGAGCACCTCTAAGTTATCTTATTGATCCACGTGGTAGGATGTGGTGGTGTTTGTGTGTGGAGAGTCTCCAGCATGGATAAAAGAAGTGTTTAACATATTACACCAGGTGTGTGTCTTACTACACTATATCCAAAGCGTTTTCAAATTACATAAGATTTCAACCAGGAATTGTCAAATTTTAGAAGCAGGAACCATGGGAGAGCCCAGCCACAGAGCTTCAGAAGCCAGAGGTGTCCTTCCTGCCACACACATTTCAGCTGGATCAGCTAGTCTGCCTCATGCTCAGGCTGTGTGTCTCACACCGTTGGAGAGGCTCCTTTCTGAGGAAATCCGGAGCAAGGGGAAACCCTCTCCTGGGTCGGAGCCTCGCCTGACACAGGCTTCCTTGTTTGTCCCCCTATCTTATTAATGCAGCTGTGAGTACATCTGCAGCACTCTCCACCTGCCACGGTGACGAGGGATCAGGTGCCAGGCAGGGTTATCAATCTGGAGGGCTTTTAGCAGCACATCCTGCCGCTGTTTGACAGCGTGTCTCCGTCAAGGAGACTGTCTTCCTTAGATCGATAAATCAATCAGTCCTTTCTACATCTTATGAAGCGCTCCTCACGCCCCGTGTCACTCAGCCGCACCGCACACAAACGGAGACGCGGGGCTGAGGTCGGCCCAGACCGTCTCCATTCACATTCTATACCATAATCGCATATCCTTCCCCAAAATCAATTCCTGGCGCAGGGGAAATGGATCAAAGTCCAGTTCTTCATTCCTCTGAACTGACGAGTAAATCTGTCTAAAGTGCTGGATGTTGTAGGGTGTTTAAAACTAAATAAATCACATCTGTAATTCAAAGGAGACTAATTGCAAGGTTTATGATTAGAACTCTGCAAAGGAGACAACAAAGGCTTTATTAACAAATAGTAGGTTCCCTGATACTCCGCAAGGGGATCCCTGACTTTCACAGGCTCTCCAAGTTGGGAAGGGGCTCAGGGACCACCTCAGGGAGGCAGACCAGGTGTTTGCTGCTGTGCACCGACAAGCCCGCGGCCGCCTTGCAGGCATGGGGAGGGGAGGGCTGGGAGTGCACCTCCCGCCACTCGGAGAAAGCCACTTGCATTGGTGTCATAAACTATGGATTCTACTGCTTTGAGGGGAAATAATGAAAATCAGTAATTTACTCTATGCCTGGTGTCCTCGCATTACAAATGTAGAATCTGAAACCTACCCACACACCTCGGTCATGATGACACAGCTGGTAAAGGAAAGACCTGGGATGAGACCCTCACTCCGCACCCCTCATTATCCATTCATACTGAGTCCCGTTTAGAAAGTGACATTGACTGTTCACAATTGTCCTAAGCATAATGTTTTCCCTTTCCAGAGCATATCAAGCAGCGTTGCTCAGCAGTTTCACATGTAGGTTCAGTATGGTGAGAGGAGGAATTTGGCTCATGTACTGTTATTCTGTCCCCAGTGACTGTATATCTTCACTATTAGAAGGAAAGCTTGACCTAATGTGCAAAAGTATGAGTTTTCAAGCCAGGAAAATATAGAAACGAAGCCTATTCCTCCCTTCATCTCTTACACAGGGCTTTACAAGGCAGGGAAGCTTACTAGTTAATAGACAACCGCGGAGTCAGACTAGTGAAGCACGGATCTGACCCCACCCTTACTATGTAACATGGGGCAAGAGGCTTAAGCTTTCTGGGTCTGTTTCTCCCTCTGCCAGGCCGTGAGGACGGAAAGAGCAGATGTGCGTGAAGGCAGCAGACCCTGAGCGTTAGTTTGCATGCCCTCGTCTCCGTCACCTGTGAGTGCTGCTGTTGCCCAGCACCTCCGACTTGGTGTCACGATGCCAGTTCAGAGCTGAAGCTTTAACATCAGTCTCTCTTTTCCTAAAACCCAATCGCTAAGGTTCAAATCGGAGAATGAAAAAAAGTAAACCCCATACTATATGATTTCACTTATATGTGGAATCTAATGAACAAAATTAATAGACAAAATAGAAACAGACCCGTGGATACAGAGAACAGATTGACAGCTGTCAGAGGGGAGGGGGGCTGGGGGGCTGGGTGAAAAAGGTGAAGGGATTAAGCAAAGACAAAAAAAAACAAAACCTCATAGACACAGACAATGGTATGGTGATTACCAGAGGGAAAGGGGCATGGGAGTAGGTGGAAGGAGGTAAAGAAAGAATAAATGTGCAGGAAGAAGACTTGACTTAGGGTGGTGAACACACAATACAATATACAGATGATGTTTTATAAAATTGTACACCTGAAACCTACACAATTTTATTAACCAATGTCACCCCAATAAATTCAATAAAATTAAAAATAAAACAACAAACAAAATAGTATACAATTCATCTTGTTCTTTCTCACAAAGAAGCATGCAGCTTTCACTGAACGCAGCACAAGAGAGCCAGTGAAGGGGAGGCCTATAGGCAGGTTGGAATCAGGCTACTGATGTCCCATTCTGTCCTGGTTGCTGTTCTGTTTTAATAATTGTGGGCCTCTCAAGGACAACAAGAGCTGAGGACAAGTCTGCATCATAGGGTCTCAAAATCCATCACACTGTATTCCATGTAAAGGCGTGATAGAAATAGTACATGAGCAATATAGCATTATTTAAATTTTTATTTGAAACCAATATGCTTTAGCCAGTATCTTTATACCTTTTGTAGTAGGTGGTGGTGTATTATAAAGATGAAAAAACAGGGCTTGAGGAGTGAAGCAGATCTTATAACTAGGCCTGAGAATCTCTCTGGATTAAGGGATAATTTGTAGATTACACACTGGAAGTGAAAGGGGGGAAGATCACATCCTATCCCTTTTATCTACAGGGGATGGCCGTAATATCTGGACCGAGATCCAGAAGCAAGGCCAGGGATGATTTGGGGAAGACGACGACAATGTTCCCATTAAAAAGAGCCAAAAGGAACTTTCATACACAGGATACTATTAAGATTAGAAGGGAATTGGGAGGTCATCTCGTTGCTTCCCTCTCTCCCTGTTGCCCAGAGAGGTGACACCCAAGCTACTTATCTGTTAGAGGCAGAGGAGGAACAAACCCTGATTCCCCTGTTTCCCAGCCAAAGGCTCTTTTCAATGCTCGATTTTATCTCTCCAGGCAGACACGTTTCCACATATCCATTAGGGTTATCCAAACCCATATTATGGTGACAGCCTACTGAAATGAACATCTAAACTGATAATGATAGTTCATTTCATATGGGCCATAAAGTAGCAATAACTGTCTTCAGCTTCTTGGTTGAAACCAGACCTATAATTTCAAGATAAATAGCTTTGCGTGCTTTTTACCAATTTCCCGAGCAAACCAGTCTCCCTTGTTCCTCCACTCAGGAGCAGCATATGCTTAATTTTTAGACTAATGAAATAATTTCAAGGAGCTAAATACAGCTGATGTGTTTGGTTAATTGTTATTAAGTGGATCCTTACAGCCCTGATGTTGTTATGTTGTGTGCCTGCTTATGTTTCCATTTCCTAGTGGCACATCCTCCTGGAAACACATGGTCGACGCATTTGTAGCAGGTTCCCGTGTATTCACCCTTGAATGTCACATCCACCAAACACATTCTTTTGTTTTTTTTCTTTTTTTAAAATATGTCTTTATTGATTTCAGAGAGAGGAAAGGGGAGGGAGAGAGAGAGACAGAAACATCAATGATGAGAGAGTCATCGATTGGCTGCCTCCTGTAGGCCCCCCATTGGGGATCCAGCCCGCAGCCTGGACATGTGCCCTGACTGGGAATCGAACTGCTATTTCCTGGGTCATAGGTCGATGTGAAACCTCTGAGCCACACCGGCTAGGCTAGGTCAAATTCTTTTTTCAATCATCCAAACACTTTTCAAAAAGTACATGCTATACAGGCTTATGCACCCAATGCCTCTGAGGTAGTTACAAACAGGAAATCAGAGCTTTGACAAATACAATGTTGAATCTAATGAGAGATGCATGTGCATGGAACAATTTTTCTCCAGTAACATTAAATGTAGGCAGAAGCTGTTTAGTGATAGTTTCTTCAACAACTTTCATCTTCAGCCCAATTATTTGCTAGGTCATTGTTGGATAATTTGTGTTTTTCCTGTCCCGATGTAGTCTTGAAATGTGAGCTGAAAGTTCTATGCTTCTTAAAATAATGGCAACCTTTCCTTTGCTAAGTAAAGTTAAACGTATTTTTGATATTTGACGTGAGTTTTGTGGTAATATTATATATAATGTGCTTTTCCTGTGCCCTATAAAAGTAAGTTGTGGCACAGGTACCCAGTTTTCAAATACTTGCAGAGGGCAGGTTCTTGTTTTTACTGATGGAAAGACAGCACATACAGTAGGATGACTTCTTTTTGAAGCCAATCAACATGGAATACTTAAGGCCAGTAGAAGCTCTATGGTACACAGCTCTCTGAGTTCTGTGAGCTGTGTGGTTACGCAAGGAAGACATTTCAAATATGCTTCCTGCCTTTAAAGAATTTATAATTGCATGAAAAAGACAAGTTCAGCAAAAAATGGAATTATTTAAAATATTGCAAGGGAATAAATAAAAGATACATGCTTATGTGTGTAGTACAGATAGACCCTAATGAAGAACATTGAAAGGCTTATGGAGAATTGAAATGGGAACATGTTAGTGGGCCTTAAGCTGAGAGTTGCTAGATGAATAAGTTTGGTGCAGAGGAGTGCACTGTATTGTGGGTTTCAAATATTCACTGCTATCCCTGGAGATGGATAGTACTTTTCTGGGCTATTGGTGTAGGACTTGGCTATGTCAGTTACTCTGGTCAATGAAATGTGTGTCATTTCTAGGAGGAGACTTTAAGGATCAGTGCATGCTTTGTTTTGGTGTCTTTTCCTTCTGCCACACAATGGGCATTGTTCCAAATAAAGGCTTCCCAGAGGAATAGAACGACAGCCAACCTATAATGGGCTTTGTTTTGTAGGACATTGAGATGTTGGGGTCATTTGTTACTGCAATGGAAACTGGTCTGTCCTGACTGATACAGACAGGTAGAAGCAGGCTTTCAGGCAGAAGGAAAAATGAGACTTAAGCAATTAGAACAGTATTCTTCGAGCAGAGTGAAAAGTCCCGTCTAACTTTAGAGAGAGTGCTTCTGCAAAAATAATGATACAGTTTAACTGCTAGAGTGGCACTAGACGTAGAAAAACTAATTTCAATTTTGAAACTAAGAGTGCAAGTTGCTTAAAGACCAAGGCTGTTATCGTTTTCTTCTTTACATTATCATCCTCTAAATAGGACATCTATCCAAAAATGTGTTGACTTTATAGTCTCAATTAAGTTGACTCACTCAAGTATAGTGAAAATTTAGTTTGTAAATGACCATGAAGGGAAAAAAAAACACCACTAAAAAACCCCCCATGAACTCTAATTGTGACCTAAAGAGAAGAATAGTAACAAGGTGTAGAAAGACATTCATAGGTTACAATGAATATGCTAGAATTCCCATCCAGAAGAAAGTTAAGTATTGTTATACATTTTGACCATGGACTATAAAATGTCTGCCGACTATAAATAAAGTGTTTCTACCTCCGCTAAGTGATTTATTATGTTATTAATTTAAAAAAAATGGCAAATGTAGGTAGATCTATCTGTTTTATAGAATTTCAAGAGTTATCAAGGGTATTAAGTGATAATCCTAATGAAAATATGATGTGTTCTTGATGACATTCTCCACCTGGCCAGTCTGCTGGTCTTCAGCGCCAGGCCTGTGGTCCTCGGCTGTCATCCCTACTTCCTGAGGCTCATGGGCAGGGTCGCGTGGTCCTCCTTCTTCCAGTCTTTTTGGATCTAGAGTACTTTGTGCTTACAGGTGCAGTAAAATTTCTGGGTAATATTTGCACAACCTTAACTGTGCTTCCCTTCCACCTGTCACTGAACTTTGTAAACTCTGAAGCTCTAGATCTGGCCTATATAAGTCCTGAGTGCACACAAATACAATTTCCTTTATGTCCGCAGCTGTATTCCTTATTATGAAGATATTAGACCTGGGGACTCATCATGTTCCAGTTAAATCAGCATCTGCTGCATCTCACACTGTGCCATACTGGCTGTGTCAAAAGTAAATGAATTCGATTCAGAGCTCAATTCAGTAGCCAACAGCTAAGCTGCACTGAACTCCAGGAGGGGCAGGGGGAAATGTCACTCGGAGCTCACTCGCTGCTTGGCCACAGAGCACGAATATCAAACAGCTGAGCAGGTTTCTCCCCCTGTGCGCCAACGTGCTCTTCCTGAGGTTGAGCCCTTCCTGGCATTAGTTTTCCTTTCAGAAGCAAAGGGGAAGCAAATGCACTGAGATCCTCAAAGAAGGGTGCTCTTTTATTAATATTGCATGTTCTGCAGGTACTGGTTTCTATGCATGCGTGTGAGGTGGGGGTGGGGACTGGATAATAGAGTACGACTGTCCTTAAGCACCAAAAAAGAAATGCAAGCAGCTGCTTTTACCCTGCACCTGGAACATCCGCAGCAGGATGACTGCTCAGTGTCCCAGTAAAAAGGTCACATGTCAGAGAGTGGAAACCTCATGCTGATTGGCTGGATCATCGAGTGAGAGGCAGAAATCTTGGCTCGGAATTCTCCCCTTCGACTTGAGATATTGTGGTGGTGTGTGCTTTCTCAGATTTCTGGCGGCCTGCCATTTAATAGCAGCTATTTAGCTTTCTTTGTGCTGACCAGCTCAGAGAATGAAATGAGTATTCATGATATTCAGGGAAATGCATCTGGGAAAGCAAAAAGCTGTCCAGAGGCTGCGGCAGTGCCCATAAGCCACATATCGGGTGTGTACAGGGCAGGGAGGGAGGACACCTAAAGAGCCCCCTCTCCTCCTGTCCTGGATTCACATCCTGTCACTCTTCTGTTTCTGTTGCAGCAAGTAAAATCTTAGGACCACACTGAAAGAATGAGGAACCTTGAGGAGAGAGAGAGGAGGGAAAAACGATTTCAGATCTGTGCATCGCAGACCTTGTGTTTGATCTCTCTAGTTCTACGTAAGATCTTTGGTTATATGTAGAGCCTCATGTAGTGTCTAACATCAAAGGAAAATGAAACAGCATTCTGTAGTGCCCTTGATACTTTGAAAAGAACAACAGAGGTAGAATCAGACAAACCTGGTTACAGTTCCTACTTTACCACTCAGTAGCAACGTGACCTAGAGCAAATTGTCTCGCTTTGATTTTTAAAACGTTCTCTCTACTACTTCAAGAAAGGGTTATTGTCGAGAGTTATTGGCGTGCTGCACAGGTCATACATGTTGCATGGTTCGAGTTCATAAAGGTGGGACCATGTCATATATGGGGAGGACGGGGCATAGAGTATAAACTCTCTTTTATCACTAAAAGAAAAATGCAAGCAGGTGTCCCAGGAACACTGCAGACTAGATATTCTTGTGAAACTTTGTGAAAGTACCTTTCAGGTACTGGGCACATGGAAGGTACTCAAAATTATCAATTTTCTTTTTTTTCCTTTGCTTTTTTTTTCTAATCTCCCACAGCAGTACTTTATTTCCTAAAAGCCACTTTGTTTAATCAACATTTACCTTTCATTCACCCTAAGGAAAATATAAGAAAGTTCACAGTATGATATTTTCAAGCAAACAGGATTGCCTTTTTTTATATTCTAAAAGTTCCTCCTCTAAAGAGAACAATGATAACTTTTAGTTTTATTTCATATATCACTGAACATGATCTTGTCAACCCAACATGGAGCTAAAAACTGCTGGTAAGTACATAAAAGATAGAATTTCATTAAGATTATGACAAGTGAGTGGGCTGGGGAAAAGAGAGATGATGATGATGATAAAAATTAGTAGGTAATTCAGTTTTTCAAAGATTTTTCTCATGTAAGAAGTGGAAACTATGATATTTAATAAGAGTATTTTAGCCCTGGCCAGATTGCTCAGTTGATGAGAGCATTGTTGTGGTCCACCAAGGTTGCAGGTTTGATCCCTGGCCAAGGCACATGAAAGAATCAACCAATGAATGCATAAATAACTGGAACAGCAAATTGATGTTCCTCTCTCTCTAAAATCAATAAATAACAAATTAAAAAAAAATACATTAGAGTATTTTTAAAGTTATCTAGTGAACATTTCATAATATTTCTGCATGGTTGAGAGGCAGTCTGATAAGAAGTGGTTTTCCAAGCGAGGTCCCTACGCCAGCAACATGAGTGTCACCCAGGAGCCTGCAGATTCTGCGCCCCACCCCAGATCAACTGAATCAGGAACTCTGCCTGTCGGGCCAAGGAACCTGTGATTTAACAAGCCCTCCATCTTTTCTGATACAACCTAAAGGTTCAGATTCTGTTTTACAGAAAATATGGGTTTGGCTCGGACTTACTTTGTTTAAGTCATTCCAAGAGTCTCTCTACCCACTAAAAAGTAAGAGCTTTGGGGACTAGATATCCAAGCTATGGTCATGTTAATATTCTGTGATTCTCCATAAGATGCAGATGGTTCATGAGTAGGGAAGATATTACTCTGGGCTCTGAAATGGCTCTTTTATTCTGTTAGCTCCTCTCCTAGAAAATGCCCGGGCTTTGAAAGTCATTACAAGAATCTTTGCCACCTATCATGCCAATCCTCTATATGCCAATCATGTAGACTCAAATCCTTCCCACCAACTACCCCACCAGGTGTCTTCCAAATAAAAACAAGTTCAATTACCAGGGAATTCGGAACTTCCTCTTTGTTTACTGAGGGCATATCCACAAGCTTTCAGATACCAGGAGTACTAGAGAAAAGATAAGACAGGAGTGGTCAGACGCAGTCGTCATTGTGAGTCAAAAGCCTTTTTATTCTCTCCATTGAAGCTCTTCCAGGGATCTCTGGAGAGTTGATAACAATTAATATCTCTGGACTTACTTGGGTTTGAAGAAAGTTTATGTTGCTTAGACTCAGTTGATTTGGTTCCTGGATTTTCTCCTCTCTTTGGGAGAAAAAAATACTTTCTGGGCAGTTTGGGTTGGTGTTACAGGAGGAAGAAGGAGTGATGGGGAAGGCTTGCTCGCTTGTAGCCTATATAAGTTAAGTTTAGAAAAGAAGGAGTGGGAAGAGAAGGAAGGTGGAGCACAGCCTCCAGAAACCTGGATGAGTAAAGGTGGGTGGAACTCAAAGGATAGCACCCAACTTGTGCATGAGGAGAGTCAGGGAAAGGGATTTTAGGTGCTCAAACCCTTGCTCACATCTGAGTTCCCATGTCAGCATATCGCTGGTCACTGAGTGCACTTTAACATGTGCAGAGTGCTTACTCTTTTCCTTTCTCGGTTTTATTTTTCTTTATTTGAAAGGCCTCTGGCTTAACTGCAGAATCACTGTATAGAAGCTTGGTCTGGTGTAAAATGCAGAGCTACATTCTTAAATTTAAAAGGAGTGTGGTTATATGTCTGCCTTGGGTAAGCTCCTCTCATCATCAATGAGGTGGGGGAGGGGGAGGGGGAGGGTGATGATTAAGATGTTAATAATAGCAACACCTATTTTAGGGACCCAACTAGGTACCAGGCCTTGTGCCAACAGCACTGTGAAGTGGATAATATTTACTTCCATCTAAAGATGCAGAAACTGAAGATCAAGGACGTTAAACCACTGGCCAATGTCACACCGAGCCAGGTTTCAAACCCGAGTGTGGCGCTGCAGCTTAAGACGTTGCTGGTACTGCACACTGCCCCACTTGAAGGCCAGGTGCTCCCTGAATTAAAACACTATAGTTTACGCTCACTTTTGTTGTTTTGGCTACAATAGAACGTGGGAATAAAAGGAGGCGTAGCGAGCACATGGGTTTCAGCTGAATGAATTGAACAGAAGTGCAGTAGTGCCATTAAGTAACATTTTTAGAAACTTTATTTCAATGAAAGAGCTCCTTAATTGAGGCAAATTCAAATCAGCGTAGTCATTGTGATACAGTGGTTTAACTATATTAGTCTCTGACATGTAATTATTGTTTTTAGAGCCTTTGCCTATCTTTCGATAAACAGACATTAATCAAAGCTTCAGATCCCACACCAAGGCTATTTATAGCCTCGGGCATCCTGGTTTTTCCCCCTGCAGTTCATCCTTCCCACCGTGGGGCTGGGCTAATCACTCCTGAACATAGAGTTTAACCAACTCAATTTCACAAGGGCTGAGTTTTTATTATGTGCAAGAGACTGGCTCTAATTCTGTGACCTCCTGGTCTGTGCATTTTCTGGAACAGCACATAGTTGCTCTGGCATGAAAAGTAAACTCTGACTGTCGGAACTGCCCCAACGGTCTGATTTCCCACAAGTCCCCAGCGTGTATCCCCCACTCTAGTCAAGCAGGATTTTTCTCTGCATATTTAAGATGAATTGTATAATTCTATCCTCCGTTTGCCTAAAAGTCATCAGCACACTCTAAGGCGGGGGTGAGCTTCTGTTCTCTAAACCTGGATGGATTTTTAGACACAGTTCCTGTCTTACTTCCTTTATGATGATTCCAGATCATTATCTTGTCTCAATTCACATCCTGCTATTTATACCGACTACTATCCCATGTAGTTACTTCATCATTTTAGCCTCAATATTGTTGCCAACTGGGCTGTTGAACTATTTGAACATAGTGTCTACGTCTTACTATAGAGCTTCCTAAACTTTAATATGCAGATGAATGTAGATTCTCATTCAGTAGGTCTGGGGTGAGGCCTGAGATGACATGTTTCTAACAAGCCCCCAGGTGATGTCGGGGCTGCGAGTCTACAGACGGAGCTTTGAGTATCCGGATAGCACTTTGTATGCTTGACACAAGCAAACACAAACTGCTTTGTGAACAGTAGGTGCTCAATAAATGTTTATTGATTAAACACAAGTGAGGGGCTACATCCAACAAACAAATTTTCAGTAGTGAGAACTAGTATTTTTTCTTATTAGGGTAATTTGATGAAAAGCACCAGGAAGTTTGCTTCTTCGAATAAGTTTGGTCCCATTTGACAAAAAATGGCAACGTGACATTGAATTGTAACAGAGTAAATAAATCTTGTGTTTCCTCTCCCCTGCTAAAGATAGCAAGGGACTCTTAAATGCTCACCTTTGGGAAAAGCTTGCAACAAACTTGAAGCAACTGAGCATATTGAAAGCAACCCGGTGAGAACGAATGAATAATGTTTCCTTACTTTCTTCCTTCGGCTGCTTAGCGCACCCTCTGCTGCTGTTCTGCTTGTCGCTTCCTGCCGCTCAGGCTGCCTGCCTGTGCGCTTGGCCCCTGGCACTGTCTTCAGCCCTAAGTATTCATTCTATTAAAAAATTGGACGTGTCCTCTCTCATGGTCCCACTTGCAGTTTCTCTGAAACATTATTTCTAAATATCGTATCAGGAGTACAGTCTTTGATGCAGAAATGAAACATACTGCTTACGTAAGGTGCTAACAGCCAAGGAGCAATATGTTTCTTCTTTTCACCCCTCAAAGCAAAAAGAGAGCTTCAAACCACTCCTACCCCTTCATTATTTCTGTTGTATTCACTTGCTTTACTTTAAGATTAATATTTTCTTTAAATATTTACTGTATTTTTAATAAACATTTTGTTACTATTCTGAATAGAAAAGCCAGAGTAATGTGCCATAAATAAAAGGAAAATGTTAAAAATGATAAATTCAGTGACACCAAAATGTTACTGATTTTTGGCGAGGCACAATTGCCCTCAGCAGACGCTGAATTTAACAAGACTGATTTATTTGTTAAAGTGGGAGATTGACCATTGGAAGTGGGAGATTGACATAAGCTACCAAAAGAGCCTTTCTCCTTGACTTGATCAAAGAGTGGAAAGAGAATACAGTACATACCATATGATTCAATGCTATGTAAGGCCGCGATACTGCGCCACTCCCAGCCACCTCTTTTACACACACCACACTCCAAGAAACCAGCTTCTAGACCACAGGGAAACGGTAATCTGTGGGAAATGTTCAGCTCACAAGAAAAGAAAGAAAAATATTCTTGCCTAAGTTTGAAATTCACCCTTTAAGTCCAGGACATGCTTTAAAACTTTCTCGGGGTCTTTCAGATAACAGGAAACAATCCATGTGTGTTTTCATTTTTCAGCCTTGGAATTACAAGTATCATGATGAAAACTTGAGTATGAAGTAGAATAAACAATGAGTAATATACTCACTAGGAAATTCTGATCCACAGAAAAGCTCATCCAGTAAACTCAGGTTAAGGCAGGCTGATGCCTCGCCTGGCCCAGTAAGGCAATAGGTTCAACTACATCCTGTAATAAGGTGCAAAAAGTACATTAAAAGTACATTAAAATGTACATTAAAAGCATCAGTACTGCTGTGAGATAGAAAGATGACCCACCCATCTCAGTTGCTTTTAGGAATATAATTCTGTTGAAATGGATAAAGCAGAAATAATAGAAAAATCAGTTCTGTAATAAGTTTTGCTTTGAAATCAGTCCTAACTAATATTCTCCCCAGGGAAAGAAAATCAGAGAGCAGGGAATGAACGAAATTCCAGGCTTATTCCCCTTATCTTCCTGAGAAAGATACCTTTATTCCGTTATTATTCAATGGGGAGACGTAGAGGTGGATATAGATGTAGATGTAGATGTAGATATAGATATGACAGAGATAAAGACAGAGATGGATGTCTGTATTTAAGGCACCACTTCTGCCTCTCCACCTCCTGTCTGGATCCGTGGCTTGATTAATGATAAAAATACGAAGGGCTCTGCCTTAGTTTCGGTCTTGACCAACGACTTACGGATGACTTATTTAAGGCGTCAGGCTCGGGTCTTTTTCTCTCTCCCTTCTCTTTCCCCCTTGCGGGCATAGCCAGACAGGTTTTGAAGTACTAATGATGATTAGTTCATTTAAGCCAGCACAGACCAACAATAGGTTTGAAACGTTAATCTCATGAAGGGCTTATTGCTAAACAGCCCGCGGAATAGGAAATGAACCAGGGAAGGAAAGCCGGGAGAAAGGGAGGCTGAGTGGAGACGTGACACAAGCCTTTTCAGCTGCTAGGCCCCTTTGATGAGCGAGTGGGGCAGATGCGCTGCTCTTCTCCTGAGAGGACCCTCTCTGTATACAATAGTGTGCTGATTAATATCACTTCACTCTTCCTCTGAGAGGAGCAAGGCTGGCTCTTAGTCATTCTCTCACTGGGCATTATTGGACCCTCTTCTCTTTCCTGCTGTTCGGGAACCGTCATTCATTCTCTCTGCTCTTTATCTAAAAGCTCAAACTCCAAGAAATACCATCTTCCCTCATTACCGCCCCAAGTGTGTGTCTTACAGTGAGGTCATTTGTATTTTTCTTTTACGCAAAGGATACAGTAGATTAAACCATTGACGCAAAGTATACACATGAGGATATGACTTTAGAGGAGTTGGAAAAACTGGTCAGGCCAAGGCAACCCCCCCACCCCAATATCCTTGCTGTGTTCTAGAGTCAGCGATGGAAATGTTCTGCATCTGTGCTGTCCACCGAGGTACCACCAACCACACGTGCTAGAGAACACTTGAAATGTGGCTAATGTGGTGGAAGAAATGAATTTTAATGTAACTTGATTTTAATTAATTTAAAGGTAAATGGCCATGTGTGACTATTAGTTATCATATTAGGGAATGTGTCTTTAGAGGGTCTAGAGTTGTGCCACTCAAAGTGTGGCCTGAAGGCCAGCAGCATTGACATTACCTGGGAGCATATGAGCAAGGCAGAATCTCAGGCACCACCTAAGACTTTCTGTATCAAATTCTGTATTTAGAATATTACTCTCAGGGGAGTTGTGAGTGCATTAAATTTTGAGAAGGCTAGCTCTGGAACATGTACTGAAATATGAATATATTAAATCTGACAGTTTTCACCAAATGGCACAGTGATTCTAAATTGTCTGGTTATTTGCCTTCTTAAAAAAATACTTTTACTAAAATATGATGGAGTCAATTTTTGTTTCTGGGAAAGACATACATGGTAATTGGGGTCTGATGTCTGAGGATGTAATGGTGGTGGCCCTTTGAAGAAAATGGAAATCTGTTAGGGAAAGTATTAAAGATTTATTAGGCTCCCCAAACCACATCATCAGCCAGCTAACACTTGTACAGACCTTTACCATTTTTACAAAGCACTTTCAGGTTTGTCATGTTAGATGGATATTATTTTCATCCCCACTTGAGGTGTGAAAAAATGGTATTGGCAGGTTTATCACTTGAACATAGTTATTGAACATAGTTATACAACCAGTGAGTGACAGATATGTAGTCCAAGTCCAGACATTCTCCTTCTTGGGTCTTTCTGATCTATAGAAAAATGAAATGAGCTCACATTTCTTTGAGAATTTCATGGTGACAATTTAGGAACATGTTGGATGAGAGAATTTTAAGCCTATGTCTAAGCTATAAAAAGAAAACAAGACTCTAGGCCCTTCCTTCTTTCTCCTCTCAAGATAAAATATAGTCTATGTTATAGCTGCTGTGGACATTGGGTTTCATACCTCATTTACATATAATCAGTTTACAAGTCACTTTTCTCCCTCTTATGAAGACAAAAGATGATATATTGTGATGTTTTAAAACAACATTGAAAGTTATTTCAAAAGCCTATCACCTTTTATTCAACAGGTATTACAAATAGTTTCCAAATGAGAAAAACTCAGAAGGCTATAACTCTACTTTACCAAGTTATGAAAGGTCATGTTGGTGTGCTCAATTTCAGGAAAATCAGAGCTGGGCAAGCTTCTTAAGTCTGAAAGAGGAAATTTATGGGTCCATAAATAGAAGAAGTATCTAGGCAAAAATTAATAAACTTACAGAAGTTGTCATCTAAAGCGATTATATAGGCTAGTATGATGTGTGTTACATGCTATGAATTGGCCCTGACTCCTGGGGACTCTTTGAATGAGTGATGCCCACAATGTCCTGTCCTCAGCAGCCCTGCTCAGCTCCTGTAGACTCATGCTTGTAGTTTCTTTTATGGAGTCAATCTATCTCATATGTGCTCTTCCTCTTTTCCTGCTGCCTTCTATTTTTCCCAGCATTATTGTCTTTTCTGAAGAACTCTCCCTTCTCATAATGGGCCCAAGAAGGACAACTTCAGCTTTGTCATTTTTGCCTCCAGTGATGTTTCAGGCTTAATTTGCTCTAGGACCCACTTGCTCATATGCCTGGCAGTCCAGGGTATCTGTAGAGCTCTCCTCCAACATCATATTTCAAATGAATCAATTTTTTCCTCCCTATCTGCTTTCTTCACTGTTCAATTTAGCATCCTCACGTAGTAACTGGGAATATGAGGGTGTGGAGGATCTTAGCCATGATCTCTAATGACACCTTTGTTGTTGATGATCTTTCCTTATTATTTCCTTGCTGCCCTTCTGAGCCTCAGCCTAGCATGATGGTAATAATTAAACATGTTGACATTGGTAACAAGTCACGATTGGACGATTAAATAAATCTGGCACTGTTTGGATACATGTCTCGAATTCAAATGCTGATGTCACAGGGCAAGAATTCTTTCCTACAAATCATCCTGAATTGCCTCTATTGAATTTAGTATTTCGCTAAATATACATGGATCTGAATTTGTGCTACTTCTTATGGCCTCAGTAAAAGTTCTAATGCATATTAAAGACCTTATTAATTTTATATATGCCAGAGAAATGTATTTATTAAGCTTGAAGAACAGTTTTCAATTTTGATTCCTGCCATCAAAATTCATATTGGCAAACAGAGTCCTCGATATTCTTCCATATCCACCTCAGATTGAGATAGGTAATCATTTTATTATTTATGGTTCTTCCCAAATCTTACCAATCGTCTTCTGTCTCAACCCTTTGAGATACAATCCTTTGATTAACTTATCACTCTGACATTTGTAGGGGTTCCCTCACCCCAGTGCAGAGGAGGTGTTACCCACCAACACAGCAGGATTTCAACGAAGCAGAATGAGACCTTAATTACAGATTTAATGAGGAGCAACCCCGATCTTCGTTGCTTGCTGATTTCCCAGCTGTAGGATGATGTCTGATTATTTCCAATACACCAATGGTTTACTTTCCATCTGCTGCTGTCACCAACACCATTTTTGCTGGGCAGCTCTCTGCTGGCTGTCCTACGCCTCTTTAGCATACTGGCTCTCAGGAAAGGAAAATGTCAAACTCAGGTAGTCTCTGCTTTTGCTAGAGAGAAATATCTTAAGAGGTATATAGCACAAGCATCTATGAATAAATGGAGTCAAAAATTAAATCCATTTCTGATTTTCCAAAAGAACACAATGCATATGTTATGCATTTCTCTTAGGGTGTCAGTGAGGATAACATTTCACTTTTTATTATATCTCTCTGTTTTCATCTGGTTGTAAATTTTGGAAAGAGTGTCCAGGGAATGCCAATTAGCATTCCCTTTCTTTCTCCAAAATATATAATTTTCAACCAACCACTTATTTTTTTAAGGCTTGAAACTGGGTAGAAAGAAGCAATATAATAGTGCAACCTGGCCATTTACTTAACCTCTCCGTGCCTCCGTTTTCTCATCTGTAAAATGGAGGCATTAGTAGTATCTACTGCATGGAGTTGTTAGTAGAAATAAACACTTCCTTTCATAAACAAGTTGACAATAAATTGTGTTTTTCATTTTAAGAGTACAAATATTATTCTCTAATAAGTGTTTATTCAGTTTTAGACAATATAAATTTTATGGCTAAATTTTCTTTGGGCATATTTTGTTTAAAAAATAATTTCCTAAGTGACTAGGAAGAAAATAATAACTCAGCATGCTTAGTTGGCATATAATAGGACCTCGCAACCCTTTAGAAAACCATTTCTAATCAAGGGGCTGGTTAGAGAGCAGAAGCAGAAGTACTATTTCAGGCGATTCATGGAAGATACATTGACCTTTAAGCCAAAAAATGACAATTTTCTGAGACAATCATTTTACATGAGCTATCTTAAATTAGTAAATATCCAAATAGATGAAAGTAATATAAAATCTAATATTGATTAAGGTTATCATTTCAAGACATAAAAGTCTTAAATGGATGCCTTGGAATGCCAATATATTCTGTTGTTCTTTGGCTTAATAAGGTGATAAATATTGAATTGCCATGACTTGTTTTATATTTAATATACTGGGTTTCCCAATGCTACATGTCTGAACTGTTATTATCCTTGATATTCTAAACACTTGGACCCAGAGGCTGAATTCTTTTTCCATTTGTAGCCAAGCCCTGCCAAACACACACACACACACACACACACACGCACACACACAATCTAGCATTGCATATTACACACGTTAGGTGCTAAATATTTATTGAATGTTGGAATGATCTTTTGAATTTATCAATGTGTTTATTACTTTTATGTAATCACCCTCTTCCTTTCCTTATCATTGTTCATTCAGTGAACATTTACTCAGCACCTACCACAAGCCATGCAGATGGTTAAGCCTTTCTCTCTCTCTTTTTTTTTTCCTTAAAGAAAAATTACTAGGCTAGACCTTACTTCCACTTCTGCCATTAGTTTTGACCCTTTTTAAACCTGCTACTCTTTACCTCCCTGGCTTCAGCACCTCTGTCTGGCCTGCAGATGGTGCTGGTAAGAATGAACCTGTTGCTCTTCGATTCCCGTTTCTCTCCTTTCCTCAGGCCCAGCACTGTCCCCTAGTTCCCACTAACCAGGAGGCCTAGAACCAGCTCCGTTGATCATTCTGTCTTCCTGGGTTAGGCTCCCATCTGCAGGGAGGCCTTTCCTAGATCAGTAATGTGACTCTTGAGGGCCCAGGTAGCTTCCACTTCTGTTCTTTTTACAGAGCCTAATGCATCGTAGGCACCCGACTGTTATTAACAGTGATAATAATGAACCTGTCAAAACAAACAAAAATCCATCTCTTCACTTTTTGTGCAGTTCGTCTTTTCCATTTTATTTGATCAAATAATTTTTCTAGTCCATTTTACCTTATCTTCAAAGAAACTTTCTATTTGGCTTTTGGTACCTTAATGCCATGTTGTATTGTTCGGATTCACAGAGCTGAATAAGAAATTATACGAACCAGTTGTTATTTAATTTAAAAATGTAAAAATAGAAGACATTGTATTCTTATTACATACAGAACATATTTTTAATTGTTGAGCTCTTTAGGAATTAGGTAATGATTAAAAAGTACAGTACTTTATTTAATCCTAACAACTTCATAAACTAGGTATTATTAATCCCACTTTACAAATGAGGAAACTAAAGCTCACAGAAGAGAACCAGTGTAGAGCTAGGATTTTAACCAAGATCTCCTGGCTTCAAAACTTACTGTAATCGTTCTCAAAGTTTAGTCTCTGAAGGTATTTTTAAATATGTTCAAACTCCCAGATCCCACCTGTAGGAGATTCTTATTCCATTAGCCTAGAGGATAATCTCAGCACTTTACTTTGAGAAACCCATTCTTCTTTTTAGATTTTGAGTTTGAAATTAAAGCCAAATAATTAGCATAAAACAATCTGAGAATGTTTAGCTCCCCTCTGAACAATTCTTACAATGTATTAGGTTAAATGTGAATTCCCCAAATACCATGTATTGGAGGTCAATACATGCTATTGCCATTTTCTCAGACAAACAGAGCATGCACTTGTCTCAGCTCTGCTCAGTTTCAAAGGAGCATTGTAAAAAGTATCTCTAATTATTATTTTAATATACACTGATAGCCAAGGGCATAGAATAACCCAGTACTATAACATGATAACATTCAACTGTGGCATTGGATAAACTGAAAGTGACTAATGTAATTTTAGGATTATTGCATATGAGAAGGGAGCTGAAAGACCATGGAGGGTTGTAAGCCTACTCTGGATGAGACATTCGGCCCTTGGAGAAAAAGAGACTAAATCAGTAGTTACGTGGAGCCTAATAATGAATGAGCAGACAAGAGGGCAAGAAAGAAAAGAAGGTGCTATGTTCACCTGTGCCTCCCAGTCTAGCTTTGTGTCTGGCTCATAGTAAAGACTCAATAATTGCTAGCTGCCTGAATGAATGACTCATGACAAATTGAAAAGGAAAGTGAAAGAAAGGAGAAAGATTGAGCAGCTAAGAGGAGAAGAAGGAATCGTGGACAGGGTGAAGAGAATTGGCCGTCCTAGAAGGAGAGGATAGCCCTGAACGGACAGAAAGATGGAAGCAAAAGAAAAGTCCTGGCAGGAATGCTTCTCTTTGGGTTTGCTGTGGACAGAAGGTATTTCCATCCTATAGTAGTTCTTTATAATAATGTTTTGCATATGAAAATCTAGTTAAGCTAACGAGGTCCTTAATTAGGACTTTATTACCCTTTAATTCATTGCTTAAAGGAAAGTAATCACAAAGCTCATCTTTATGATTTAGGAAACGAATCTTTCATTTCTGAAGTGTTTCCTTCTCTCACTGCAGATATTAAAAGAAGAGAAACAAAACCCACAGAATGATGCGAAGCTGCACAATAGTAATAAGCAGAAGCGGCTGAACCTGTGCATTAGGATTGCCATGAACTGTAGAGAAGCCTCCTGTATCAGACAAGGCCTCTTTCCTAGAGCTAATTTAATAAGGACCTATCTTAACTGTATAAAGCACTACTAAAATCATCTCTGCAAACCTGGATTCTTTTGCATGCACTCTTAAAATTTTAATTACAGAGATGCCAACAGAGGATCAATCCCTATCCATCCTTTAGGACTGTAAATCAGAACATACAACCCTATGGCTCCCCTGTCACACAGCAGTATTTTCCGATACAAACAAATTGAAATAGAGATCAAAGAGTGGCCTATGAGGGGAAAATAATTCCAAAGCATAAGGCATATGTACTTGGTCTGGGGGGGAAAAACACACAGAAATAGTTATAACCCTTTGCCTTTAGTTCAATAGACAATGACCATTACTGATGTCAGCTATTCTACTGTACTTTGTGGATACAACTATGAATGAAATTTATTTTGGGAAAGAGACATACAAATAAAAAATTAGCAAACAATGTGCAAACTATAGGGGTAAGAAATGGCAGTTAGGGAACAGGGGAGTTCAACCTGAGGGTTCAAGGATGGCTTCTTGGAGGAGAAGACAGACAAGTAATCATGCACATGACGGATTTAAGAGGAGCTGTAGACCAGAAAGGTCAGGTAAAATACTGTGACAATATTCCCAGGAAGAAGAGATGTGAGCCCGGAAGTAGCAGGCAGTGACAATAAAGCTTGGAAAGAGGTGATAGGTATGAGGGATCAAGAGGTGCTGGAAGTGTGAGTTGGTGCTAGTTTGCAGGTATCGGGGGGAGGAGGTGGGGTTCAGCAGAGACTGCAGGTATTCTGGCTTGGATGACTGGATAGGCTGAAATGAACTTAAGAATCTACAGGGAATTCTGAATGTTCTGTTTATTGGTCTGCTTGTTGTTTTCATGGAACTTGACACCTGAAAATTCAACCTGTGCACTTCTGATTTGTTTACTTTTCTTTATATATAATTAATTAAATAAAGGGAGTAGATAGGAGTTCCATGGAGAAGGGCTTTGATGATGTTTGGGGTGCCTCCTCTGTTGTGTCTTTCGATACTATTTTGCTGTTTATGAGCCCCAGGATGCCTTGTCTACTTCCCCTCTGAATCACTATGCTGGTGTTAGTTACGAGGGATGGGTGAAGGCCTTCATTCAGCACTTTTTATGGATTAATCTGCATAGCATAATTATACTTAATGGGATTTCAATCTTTCTTCAAGGAACATTTGATCATTAATGAATGGTGACTCCGGAGCTTGCCTAAGAGAGAGTGGACATGGATGACCAAATGGTTCTACTTGAGCAAGATTTACATGCAAAAATCATTATGTTTAGTCAACAATAACCAGCTCAGAATGTGATCTTTCAAAGTGATATAATTCACAATGGAAACAAAAACTAGAAGGCTGCTAGAAAAAAATATTAGAAATGAGAACAACTTTATGAAGAAAATTTTAAAATATTTAAGAAAGACATATGGTGCAAGACAACATATATGGTGGAGAAACCGCCACACTTTAAGTTCTAAAAGTCTCTCTGAATTAGATTTTAAATTCAATACAATTTCATTCAACATCCCAGGAGATTATTTCTTTGACTCTGACAAACTAATTCTTAAATTAAATATAATGAGCATGTTTTTAAAAAAGTTTGATTATACCACTCAACATTTAACAGCAACTTTTTTCTTTGCAAAAACAAATTTTCATATAAGCTGACTTTTAGCAGTGATATTACTGTGTAACTCTGGGGTAGTGACTTGGCTTCTTATGCCTCCATTTCCTCACATGGGAAACTGATGTGAAATGGTCCCTACCTCAAAAGGTCGGTGAAAACCTCATGTGAAATTAGCCCTGCAAAGTACATATCAAATGAAGCACTTAGGAAGTACTTATTAATTATAAGCTATTATAACTGGGAAAAAAAATATTGACTCTTGGCTTTCGTTTTTTTTTTTCTTCAAAAAAATGCAAATTCCTATTTTATCAGTATTTCCATTGACTATTCCAGCACAGCATGTTCATGTTCATTGCAATCAAATTGTTAGCACAGATTTCCACTTCATTCACGAATTGAACTCCCATTTGAAACCACCCCCCCTTTTTTTTTCTCAGACTCAAAGTGTAGATGATTCTTTGCTTCTTTTATTAAAACGTAGTTGGCAGATTTCTATTTCCTCAGCTAAAATCCGCCTCAACTCGTCATGCTCATTTCCATTAGGCTTTTTAAACCATTGTCTCTGCTTTCAGTCTTTTCTATGTTCATACCTCTGTTTTTCCCATCCGTGAGAAAATCCTGATCGTGAGCTGTAGGTCTCTCCCTCCCAGTCCATTTTTCTTAAGTGATTTCTGTCTCTTCCCCAAGTTCAGCCAAGCATTCTTACCTGCTGTGTCCTAGCTTGTTTATGATCAGAGAAGTAATTCAGATTTGAAAGGTAAGTGCTACAGACCAGAAAATTCACTCTAAGTTTGTGACAGTGGGTAAGCAATGACTTGTGATTAGACAATGGGGTCAATTAAAGGGATTCTCAGGGTCCAACCATTTATGATATTTTGCAAAAGAAAGGTGAGTTCTACCTTCAGTGATATACATTAAATTTAATGTCAAACTGAGATGAATTAACAAGTCAAATTGTGCCTGTCCCTTGCAGTTTTTGAGGAACTCTCCGTAGCATTATTACTTTTAAGTACACTTAGACAATTTTAATTTCTCCTCAGCAGTTATCAATTATTACTTTACTTAATCAAAGCCTTGGATTCCTTCCCAGGCCTAAATTACAATTCATTCTTATCTTTTTTGTAAAAGCCGGGAGCCCCCGGACTGTGCCATTGACAGCAGGACATCTAAGCTAGTTCAGGTTTTGCTTGAAAAAGCCCCACCAGCTGCTCTGCCTGATGCTGGGTTAATTGCCTTAATTAGCTTTCTTACAATAGCCTTCTTAATCAGTCCTTGTGAGATCTTAGACTCCGTTCTAGTTCTTTCTCACAACACTGATCCTTTAACTATATCCATTCAGTCCTTGTGCACACACTGCTCTTGAAGTCTAAAATGAAAAATAAAGAGCTAGAGAAAAAAATTTCCTTTGCCAGTGTTTTGTTGTTGTTGTTGCTGTTGTTGTTCTCTTTCCGTAGTGATCCTTCCAAAACTCTGACTCTTAACTTCTAATCAACACAGGTTATTCTGACTTTCTAAATGGCTAACAGCGAGATCTTTCTCCTGCTTTCCCCTGGCTCACTGAGCCTTCTTTCCTAATGAATGCCTAATTAACATCCATGCACATCTTTTCTGATAAGCTTGTATTTTTCACGGTGTGCAGGGTGTTGGAAGAGGCTGAGCTTTGAGTTGCAGGACTTTTCAATTTGTAGACTTTGTTAAAGCCTCAAGACAACTCTAAATTTTGGTTCCCTTTGTTGAATTTCATGCAGACCACAACTTGAATGCTATCAAGCAAGAGCATCTCTGTCACCCCCTTACAATCTGCAACATGGTCATTCATAGATTGATCCCAAAAGACTCGACCTTCGTACACACATGTTATCTTTGTGTTGTTGACCAATAATACATTTTGCCCTATCAGGTGTGTGTTAATTGACATTTTTAAATTTATTCTAAGTTTTCCTTATAATGCTTCAACTATATTTAAGTAACTGTATAAATAATAATACCCTGGTGTATGTGTGAATAGTATACTTGTATGTGTTTGTGGAAGCACAGTATCGTGAACTTATTTTAGGTTGTACTGAAGTTTTCAAATGTCAATGTCAAATGAGTATAAAGGGGGGAAAAGGCTCTGGGGCCTTGTTGTCAGTTAAGTGGGGAAAGAGGGAGAGGAAGAGAGGGAGAGGGAGAGGAAGAGAGGGAGAAAGACAGAGAAAGAAGAAAAGGAAGGTAAGGACAGAGGGACAGGGAGGGCTGGGGGTGAGCTAGGGTGCTAGCAATTCCAGGAGACGGGAGAAGAATGGGAGATGGGGGGGGGGCTGGAGGAAAAGGGAGGAGGGGAGGAGAGGAGGGGGGAGGGGAGGCGGCGAGAACACTTGAGCATGTTCGTCAGCACTCCTCCCGGGAAGCTTGTGCTGTTAAATACTTATGCTCGTGGTAATTTTATGTGATGCTTTGATTTCATTGAAGTACCACTTTTTATTGCTTCTTTTGTCAATATCTGGATATCATAGAACTATTCACCCGGACCTTGTCATCACTGGTCTTCCTCTCTCCCCACCCTCAAGTGATCTTTAAAGAAAGTTTCATTTGGCATAGAATGTTCCGAGTACCCCTAGGGCAGAGGCACTGAGGTTGTACAGCGGCCTAGGAAAGGTAAGGTAGGGGGTACTTTTTGTGGAGAAGGTCGTGGTAAGGAAGTGGGGCATGCTATGGAAAAGAGAGATGTGAGCTGGTAGAACTGTAAGAGGAAGGCTAGTGAAGAGGGCAACAACCTGGGGCTCATTACACCGAATGTTTCACTGTATACTGAGCCTGGGACAGAGGCTGAGTCCTTTGCAGCGCTGTTGGAAGCCACAATCTTTATTCCGAGACTTGGTAAAATGATTATTTAAATGATAAGGTGATTATTTAAACTTTAAAAATTGAATCAGTACACACCATTCACATATTTCCTCCTAAATTTGCTTGGCATTCTAAAAGCATGGGTCAGCTCAACCGCCGGTACTTGGAAATAAGGGAAGAAACAAGGAACAAATGGAGCAGCGCCAGAGAGGAAACAGTAAGTCCTGATACTTTGCATCTTTGTAGTGTGGCCTTTATTGTTTACTGTGATCAGGTTGGCCCACTCTGAATTGCAAACTAAATTTTAAAACTGAAGTGCTTGTACTCGGAGCAGAGGGTTTTTGTTTTTTTATTTCTATTTTTTAAATGTAGAATCATATTGCTCTTATCTAAAAACATCACTTTTCCCTCAAGTAAGCAAAAATAAAACCTCTCTAAGACAAACAATTACTTGTACTCCTTAGGGGACTGATATGAAGGTGCTGTGTGAGCCCGTGTGCACCCTAATCATCACACGCCTGCCTTCTTTGTATGTGAGAATGTTAGCTGCAATTGGCATTGAGGGCCCCCGGGTACAGCCATTGGTGGGAACCTTCAATCGAGGGACTTAAAAACACCGAATGCACCCTATGGATTGAAGTTTCAATATAGCTTATTACCATTAATTTAAGCATATGGAATGAAATGGCAATCTATACAGTAATATGAAACGGATTTCTGATATTCTAGTATCTTCCCCCTCAGTGTGACCTGCCTGCAGTGCGCTGCATGCCGGTTCCCCTTGTCTTTTCACCGTGGTGGTCCTTTCATTCTTTCCCCGTCTCCCAGAGTGGGCCCAGGGGGGCTGCTGGCTGCAGTCAGGATCCTTGTCATTACCTGCGGGCAAGCCTCAGCCTTGGCTTCAGTGATTACTCAGAGTTCACATCCATTTAAAAAGGCGGAGCTATGGATGGCGAAGTGTTACGTGGTGCCCTCCCCTGCTCAGACATTAGGGATATATTTTGCAGTTTATTTTTGTGGAGCAGATATTCCCTGTTTTAGAGTATTCTTTGATGTTGTGTGTATGCAACTGCGGACCAGAGGACTTCGTTCAGAGTTGTTTGTTTTTGATCTGCCTGTGACACTCTCCTCCATGGCTGGCCCATGGGCGAGAGAGAAAGCTCATGGGATTTATCTGCCCTGCTGTGTATGGCAGGGAGAGTCGCTCCCCGGTCGAGTATGGGCTGTGCAGGGTTCTCATGAGTGGGGACACGGTGTGATAGTTGAGGAACAGTATGGAGCAGCCTTCTTATTTGTATATACTAAGACCTTTTTCTACACCCACTGTTATGTATGCTATGCATGTATCGAAGATCAGGGAATTTTCCCTTCAGACACTCCTTCATAGCCCAATACTCTTACATGAGATGATTTGTTTAGACTTGGTTATCAGGTTTTTCAGCCCACGGCTTTTCCTTGCTGTCAGATTGCTTACTGTCAGAGCAAAAACAGGAGCTTAAAGTTCATCAGCATAGTTGGACTCATTTAAAGTAGGGCTCGTCCTCCCCAACCCTCACTCCTATACACCTCTGTACACCTGGTTTGTATCACGGTTGAGCATTAATTAAGCAGATACGTTCATTTATGTATAACACCACCGTCTCTGGTGATGTCAAGTAGGTGAGTGTCCTGTGATTAGTAATATCTTTTAAATATGTAGAAATTTGGGAAGAGTAACCATTAGTAGACAAAATGAAATCTCCCCGTTGTTAAAAATGTACCTTACAACCAGAATTGCCCATCCAGAAATACACCCAAGAAACTCAATGGCTGGTTTGACAGTCATTGTTTAAGGAGAAGTCACAAGACTAGATGTGGCGTTTTAGTTATTTAAATATTTTCAATTCAACAGGCCACACACACCTAGGACTGATACCAGCTTCTCTATGTCAGGGCCTCCATATATCTTATTTCCCCAGTATATTAGCTAATGTTTAATATAAATGTGACATCTCAGTCAGTCCAAGCATCTGTACTAGTTCTTCTACTATCAAGGATCCATTTTGTAAAACCTATTTTCTTTGTTTTAAGGACCTTAATTAAATGGGATGTAGGTAGCTGAGGGATTACAATAGGACCTTATTTATGGAAACAGAATCTAGTTATGTGGGCTCAAATCTTAAAATAATGTTATTTTCTATCCTTGGGAGAACAGATAATTCCATACATCAGATAGCTCCACGAGGAGATCCTTTTATATTAATGACTATATACCTCATTCAGAGTTGCAGCCTCGTGTTGACCAGCATCTCCTGCCATTGTTTCTGCTGTGACATGTATAACAGATGACATTCATATGCTCAACACTATCCCATGGGCTTACCCAGATTTTGATAAAACATTGCAACATTTATACTGAAGTCAGGCACCGCAATAATTTATAGTCAATGCTTTTACTAAAGTGGCATCAGTAGCTGCTGCTCCCTGTGGGCCCTTCGCAAAGTCTGGATGTTAGGGATAAATAATTAATTTCATACTATCAGTAGTACCTCCACCCCCTCTGTATATCACTCAGGAAAGAGCATGAAATTCCAATGAGTCAGAATGGCATAACCGAAGATATAACTTTGAACTATTCTAAATTGTATTTATTATAATTTTTTTAAATTCACAGACTTGGATATTCTATGACAACTACTGAATTATTTGCAATCATGTACCTTACAACTTGTAAAGTCGAATTACCATTGGTTTGAAATCTTATGTGCTGGGACCAATGATTCAGCTCTAGCTCTTACTCTGGGGGGCAGAAAACTCTTGGAGCCTCATTGTTGTGTTTATTAAAATTCAGAGCCTGGCCAGTATGGCTCAGTAGTTGAGTGTCAACCTATGAACCAGGAGATGTCAGTCAGTTCGATTCCTGGTCAGGTCACGTGCCTAGGTTGCTGGCTTGATCCCCAGTAGGAGGCAGGCAGGAGGCAGCCAATCAATGACTCATCATTGATGTTTCTACTCTCTCTCCTCTGCCTGCCTCTCTCTGAAATCAATTAAAATATATATATAAATTGAGATAACCCTATCTTCACTGAGGATTAAATGGGATTATACATATATATGTACAGATGTCCCCAAAATGTATACAGACTTTGAATAATTATTAATTCCAATGGGTTAAATCTGAAAAGAAAGAGACATTAATTGAGCTATCAGCTATTAAAATGTTCATACATTTTTTGGGACACCCTGTAGTTTTATTAAATATGTTAAACATTGTATCTTGTATCTTATTGTTTGGTGCTTTATGATACTACACACACACACACACGCACACACACACACACACACTTTCATTTGTTATTCTTGGGACTGCTGTGAGATGTGCACAGTAGGTATTAATCTTCATAATAGGTAAGGGAACAAACTAAGACTGTTGCACTTCACTTAAATAACTGGCCTAAGCTCTGTCTCGTTTCCATTCCAAATCGAGTCTGCCTGAACTGTCCCTATCTCTAGCATGCGTGTTCCTGTATACTAATATTCTTGAGCAGTTTAAGACAATTTTTGGAACATCAGAAGTTATTCATATCTTTACTAAATAAAAACTATTAAGATGAATCACTATAGAGCTAGAAGATATAATTTATATTAGGGGATTGGATGGAACGAAAGGAGAAAAGAAACAAGAAGAGATAAGAGTAAATACACATTTCTATATATAGCGAAAGGCTAATAATTAAGACTCATAGGAATTACTCCTGGGGCCAGTTTTGATACGTCTATAAATGGTCTAGATGGGGCATTCACACTGAAATATCTACTAAAAGCAGACTCTGATAAATTATTGACCTGACTTGCTTTGCTGACAGTTTCATCTTTCTTAAGGTATAAGATGTTACAGTGGGGAATTGCTACTTTGGTTTTACTTCTGATCTCAAGGGAGAACCACAGGAGATGTAGGGAAATCCACAGAGAAGCAGATCTTGATTTCTTTTTTTCTTTGTCAAGACATCAAATCTGGTGGACAAGGTGAAGGAACAGGAGGGGTGATAGTAAGGGTGGGACAAAGATCCCGTGTTGAATTCCGAGTATTAACTTACAAATTGTCATCAACCTGGAAAGGCCTCTCAGAGGGTCTAGCCTTAACGTGGCCCTAGTCAAGGTTTTTATCAATGTTACTATGTCACAGAAGTAATGTATCAGTGGTATATGTTAATGTGATGAGAAGTGAATATAAATAATGCATTAATGAAAAAATTAAGCCCTAAAACAATCCTGACAGGCTAAACTCCTGGGCAAAAAGCAAAATGATAAGGATACCCTGAATGTAAGTTTTTTAAAAAGCAACAACCTAATACCTAGAGATGTTTGGGATGTTGCTGATGGAATTATAAATTAGTTTGATCTTTTTGGAAGGAAATGTGAAAATATACAACCGAAGCTCTGAAATGTTTAAAACCTTTACACTGGATATTCAACCTGAGAGACTTATAAGGACATAATCAGGAAAATGTTTAGTGACAGACAAGCAAAAACAACTAAAACATGAATAGTCAGTTGGTCAAGCAAATTATAGCACTGTCATGATGAACTACCAAGCAATTGTTAAAAAGTATGCAGTAAATATGTACTTCTTGACATGCAAATATACTAATGCAAAGGAGATAAAAAAGACTACAGAAGAATGTAGAAATACTCTTTATTTTTTATAAAATAAAAAAATACACATTTTTGTAAAAAAGTCCACACCTGATTCCTCTTAGCCACTTTATTTTTATAAAATGAAGTTTATGTGTAAATAGGTATGCAAATATATGAAAACAAAAATATGCGGAGGGATATCCAGGAACCTGCTTATGGTTTTTGTGGTTGATAATTTTAGAAATGAGATTTCCTTCTTTATGCTTATCTATGTCTTCTAACTTTTCCTAACATGTATGTAGTGATTGTGTGATAAAAATGTTATCCTAAAAATGTAAGATTGAGTTGACTGCCATTTTAGATGAAAATTTCCCTGGGTTATTTGGAGGACAGAGTTACCACCAGTGTGATATAACAGCTAATAAAAATAGTATTATTAGGTTGCATAAATAACAATAAAGTTTTAGTAGAGGGTGGTGGGGGAGGGATGTAGTAGGGTTATAAACCCACACGGCCCTATGGTATTCCATTACAGGAACCACGTTTAAATAAGAACTATAAGAATATGTGTAATTTAATGTGTGGGAACTTGTCATACAAAGAAAACTTTTGTAATTCAAATATTTAGCCCACACAGTTGTAAATTCTGGGACCCGAGGGGGATAAGCCAGGCTGACTGTGCTTAAATATTAGAAGGATAACAGTGAAAGAAATTTTGATCATATTTATAAAGCTTTAAATAAAAGACCTGAACAAAGGGACAGATGACTCAAAGAAGATATTCAGAAGGATTTCCCAACCTTTAGAAAACTGTAACAGGCCACAGTAGACGTAAATACATTTCCATCATGGCCTTATCACTTTGGATTCTCTCTAATGAAAATGGTTGAAACCCCTGCTCAAAATATTAATCAAAAGGGAAATGTGTTGGCAGAGAAGTGACCAGCTTAGTCACACAGAGGTTAGATGCACGGTGCCGAGGATGCCCACAGGACCTGCCTTCCTTCCTTTCTTGTGGTTTCCTTCTGGAAGGAGCTCAGTTTCATGGTGGAAAGATGACTACAGCCCTTTAGAGCTTCCGTTGTCTGTTGTGCATTCACAGGAAAGAACTCTCTCATGGGTGATAGAATGGAAAGTCCAGACCTGATTCCCCTTAGCCGTAACTGGCCCATTTCCACTCCTGAACTAATTACTATGGCCAGGGTGGGGGTGTATAGAGGAGTTGTTTCCTTACATAAGTCAATCAGGGCCCACAATCCCCCAAGAGACGATGGCCTCCAACTTAGGCAGACCACCTGGGCTGAGGCTATGAAGGAGTAGTTTCTGAAAGGTAATTCAGGCTAGCCTTTTATCGGGAAAGTGGATGAATAAATAGGAGACTGCAATAATGACAGGTGCCTATTAAACCTAGGATGACAATTATCACTGGATGATTTCTTAGGTTCTTTCCAGTGCCAGCATTCTATGAGACTGCAATTCAATTTGTAGCTGGCACTAAGATAGATTTGCAGGGAGAGAAATACAAAAGGGAATACAGAAGGAATTTTTTATGAACTCCAGGAAGGTATTATGTCTACAAGAGAATATGGGAAACTAATGCTGTGGGCAGGCAAAGGTATTAAAGAGGGAAGTAACATAGAAACCCCTCCACAGCTGTGAGATTTGAATTTTGAAAAATTGAGATCCTATCAGTAAACATGTATCTCTCTCTCAAGCCTTTACTGGATCAAGTATGCAGTTGCAATTCAGGATCTGTTTTTCTCTCCTTATCTCACACACACACAGACACACACAGACACACACACACACACACACACACTCACTCACACCCCACCCCTGCCTAGCAGCATGCAAAAAAAAGAAAGAAGCATGTATCTCTTAAAAATGCAAAGCCCCAAGCCCTCCACCCCTGCACATAAGCATATTCTGATGCTTCAAAAACATGATCAATCATAGATTATTTAGGTCTGACAAGTGCCTTTCAAAATTCAGATGCTCCCTGGAAGGGTTAAGATTCTTTCACGCTCAGAGTAAATTGCTTTAATTACATAATCAGATCACCAGCTCCTTAGGGCTGGCTGCCAACTCAGCAAAATTTCTCCTGCAAACTTGCACTTTTCTTTTGAGAGTGGGAGGAGAGTAGGGTTTGGGAGCAGATGGTGATTAGGGGTACACTTTGGGCAGTGTCCTTAAAGAAATGAGGGGAAGGCAAAAGGGAAGGGCAGGAACCCAGAAGTAAGGGATTTAGAAAGACAGTAACAAAGACACTTTTTTTGCCTGGAACCCTCTCACCTCTCTATGGACCAGCTGGGAATCATGGACATCTCTGCTTCTGCAAGTCACTGCGACTCCTCTAATGTCCTCTCATCAAATCCCGCTCCCTTTTCTCTTAAGATGTTAAGATGTAAAGAGGAAAAAGAATAGGCTAAGACTGAAAAGAGGAAAAGGTTTCGTTCATGTGCCCATCTCCCCTCCCTTTATATTTTCTGTACTATTTCAAGTTGCAGACCCTGGGATTTGCCTTTTTTAAGATAAGTACATTGCTTCCCCCAGGAACACCCAGGGCAATGCCCTTGTTAGAAAACCTTCATTCATCTGGACTATATGTGGTTCTGGTTGATGAACCTTAAAAGAGAGGAAATGGAGCTAGAAAAGGTCTAGAGAAGGGCAGATAAAGTGATCAGAGGGATAAAGAGGGTGTTGTATGAGAGCACATTAAAACGATCACTTCCCTTAATGCTGACCTCTGTGAAAGTATGAAGGGCACAGATAAGGCAAACCCAGGCCAGATGGTCAGACCCTGCAGTGGCATAACCCTGGGAAAGCCGCAGGAGCCAGGGGGGAGCAAACAGGTGAGTAGAAGTGAGTAATTCTGTGCATGGCAGGGATACATTTATGCCATTCCTGCCCTTAAGTATTATATAAACTAAGCAAATTTAAATGATTTTTAAAGTTGCAGTTGAAAAACCTGTAATGAGTTACTAAAACAAGCCATATGATGTTCATGAGTGCTTCTTTAATCTTTGCTGTAGGTACCTTAGAATAGTGGTCTTCGAACCTGATTGATCATCGGACTCACCTGGAGTACTTTTAGACCATAAAGACATCCCATAGTTCCACTTGAGTCATCAGAAGTAAAAATTTTAGGAAATAAGACCACAAAATTTGTATTTTAAAAAATTCTCCTGCTAACTGGGATATTCATGGGATTTAGGAATCCTGGTGTAGCGGCTGACCCTGCTGCACGGGAAGGCAGCGCTGTGACAGGGAAATAGAGCAAACTGTGGGAACCGGCAGGCCTGGATTTAAATTCTGACTGCTGCTTTCAGGGTGTGTCTTAGACAAGCTTCCTACCCTCTCTGAGCCTGATTCTGTCTCACAGGACAGTTTACAGAGGATCTGAAGCATACTTTTAAGTGTTAGCCTACACATCCCGCTCCTGTGGATTGCGGAGCACAGAACCCTAGGCTGGCGGTGTTATGGATTTAAGCACATCCATAGTTTTCATACATCCAAGTGTTTGTCTCCTAAAGAGAAAGAAGACAATGTCATCGAAAGGTGTGACTGTAGACATGCCACCTTTCCCTCTCTGGCCTAGCTCGTCTGTTTTCCCAGTTAGTTACAGGTAGGATCATGAAAGACGAGAAGCAGATGTTTCAAAACTATCAGGTTCCACTTACTGGCTCCATGGTGCTTTCAGATCATTTGTCAATATTTGGGGTTTTGAGTTCCTGTTGAGGTCTGTGCCTTTTAAGGTTAGTTTATTGATACAACTGTGGAGTTGAAACTAAAGGGGGAAAACAAATCAGTGGGGATCTCCAAATGTGAGTGAACACATATTGGGCTGATGTGCACTGAAGCAGCTGGTGAGGAAACCTCAGGCTCCCCACCAAGTTGCAGTCAAGATCTAGGGAAATGAGCAGAGAGGAGAAAGCCAAGGAATGGGAGGGAACGAGATGGGGATTCCTTTAAGAGACAGGCGCAAGTGAGGCAGGTGAAGGTATCCAGAAGAAAGGAAAGGGACGCAGGGAGCCAGCGTCCTGAGCCGGCTGGAAAGAAGTGAGAGACTGTGAGATGCAGGCAGGAGCTGGGCCCCAGCTCTGCTCTAGTGCCCAGCTGGTCACAGGCCACTACTGGGTCTTCGGGTCACAGGGGTGTTTTCAAATTCCATCTCCTTAAGTGGAAACGCAGACTTACAGGGGGAAATCTGCCTGAGGGGGTGAGCAGGGAGGAATGGGGAGGCGATGAGCCTATGGTACTGTCTAGCTCAGTGCCAGGCGGACGGCGGTGAGTCCATTTCCCCGGCCCTCTGCTCTCATTCTCTCCTTTGGAGCCTCTCAGGGAGTCTGTGCAGCAATCTCTATGGTGAACCTATTTCTGTGCCAGACCCACAGCTGGTCATTGAGGAAGGTTTATGCCTAACAGGTTGGAGAACAAGGATTTTCCTGTTATTTGGGAATTGGAGTCGGCATCCAAAGCACAGGTCAATAGGTGCTCAGCATCTGCATTCCAGATTCTGAGAGCCACCCGCAGGTGTGACTAGACACTTTTCGGAAAGATCTTCCTGGAGGAAGGGTCTCTGGGAGCCTAGGTGGAAGCCTAGAGTTAGGGAATGCAGCATGTGTCTCCTTTTCTTTTTTCGTTGAATTTATTGGGATGACATTGGTTAATAAAATTATATAGATTGCAGAGGTACAATTCTATAATATATCATCTGTATATCTGTGTACTGTATTGTGTGTTCACCACCCAAAGTCAAGTCTCCTGTCACCATTTATCACCCTATACCTTCTTCCACTTCCCCCTCCTCCCTTTCCCTCTGGTAATTACCATAGTGGTGCCTGTATCTGTGAGTTTTTTGTGTTGTTTTTTTTTTGCTTAATGTCTTCAACTTTTTCACCCAGCCCCACAACCCCGGTCCCCTCCGACAGCTGTCAGTCTGTTCTCTATGAGTCCGAGAAAGACAAGTACCATATGATTTCACTCTTGGAATCTAATGAACAAAATAAACTACCAAACAAAACTCAGTGTATGTTTGAAAACAGTTTCTCTCCTACAGGAGTAGCAGGGGCTGAGGGGAGAGGTAAGGTTTAAATGAAGGGGCAGGGCTCTTAAGTAATTTATACCTCATTTGGAAGAGCAGTAAAAGTTGATTTGTCATCTGTTCTTTGTTTTGGGAAAAGGATTCTAGGCTTGTATTAGACTTGTTCTATTTTAATTCTTAATTATATAGAAGATACATAGATGTATTCTTAATTTGGAAGTTAGTTAAAGAGAAAGGTAACCTGCCTTTACCAGTTCCTAGACTATATAGTGTATATCTACATCCATGTATACATAGATATATATGTATACTTATATATAAATATGCACATGCATATATAAACATGTGTCTGTATACACACATACACATATGTAATCTCCAGTAAATATCCATGACAGGATATGATGTAGAATGATGGCATGATGTGATATTTTTTAAATGTGGCTTTCTAGTATTATTCAACTCAATTTGTCTCTTTTATAGAAAATGATTTGTCTTTCAAAAAAAAATAATCTTTACAGTTTGAGTTAGACCAGAGAAAGTAAAAGCATATTGTTAAAGCCTCAATTGTAGAGCCAGACATCTGGCTGTGTGACCTTGGACAACTTATTAATATTTCTGCTTCCCAGTTCTTCCTCAGTAACATTAGGATATAATTGGATCCACCTCACAGACTTGTGATAATTAAATGAATTAATACATGTAAACCACTTAGAACAGTGCCTGACATATTTTGGAAGTGTTACAAAGAGACCACATTCATTTTTACTACAGTAAAATCTAACATATAAATATACCATATTTTACTTATCGATCTCACAACTGAATGGCATACTGGCTCTTTTCTAATTTTGCATTATTACAGACAACCCTGCAATAAATATTTGCTCAATTTATGACGCATGTTTTCAGAACATGTGTTACAACTCATATGGAAAACGCTACTATTGTAATAAGTGCTTTTGAAATCACATGATGCTAAGAATTTAATGTAACTTCTTTCTGATTTGCACACTTGAGATCATTTTTGCTGTCTCTGAAATATCTTGAGAGAAGCTATATCCCAAAGATTTAATGAGGTTATGTCCCTTTTAGCTGTCAAGAGTCCCCATTCTTAACACTGATTTTCTTTTGAATTGTTGATAATTAATCAGGAACATCAGTGGTGAAATGTCACATAGATATCACTCCAACCCTTCGATCTGTAGCTTTACAGGAGGTTTTTCTCCCTGCCTGCTGGCTCTGTCATTGCCAAGCTTTCCTCTTATTAACCTTGAAGTCACAAGGAACAGTTTCTCCTGTGATTTCATCCTATCTCCCATCTGAAGAGATGCTATCACACTTCTCCCCCCCAAAAAATTAAAAGGACCACATCACCTCCACAAAGAGGGAGGTCACAGGTTTAATTTTTTGGGGGGGGTACATTTTTGCCCAAAGGGACTTCTTGCCCCACCAATCACAGATAAGCATTCAGACTTCAGTTTGCAGAGAAGATTTTAATATTAAAAATTGTTCGTGAAATTTACTTTCTTTTGATGAAGTTAGTCTTCTCTGAGCACTATGGAAAGGAGATATTTTCTTACTTAAAAGTTTTCAACTTCACAATGCTAATAATTTGATGGATAAAACTGGTAAAACAAAAAATTTTAAAAGCTTTCCAACATCTCTATAAACTACACAGAGAAGAAAAGCCTCTGTGTCAGGCGTATATAAAAAATGTACCCATGTGCAGCTTTTCTTGGATTTCGTACAGTTCCCAGCAGGCAGGGATAACACTGGGCAAAATGATGGAGGCTGTGAAGGTTGACTCTAGCATCCTGGCCTTTTCCCTCAATATCTAAAAAACCTTGGCTGCTTTGTCTTACAGATTCCTATTTTCTATAATCCTTTTCAGCCAAATGCCTGTGCTCTCTCTACTAAGAAATATCAGAATGAGACAATGGAAGAATTTCCAGGAAAAGGCAGGATACAGGGGCCAGAGTATGGTCTTGGCCTGGGATAAAGGAGATTTCACTTGAATTGATAAAGTGAAACAGTTGTCAGTGAGGAAAATTTGAGTCAATGCAGGGTTCTATTTTATTTCCGAAGCATCAGACACTGGATTTGCACAAAGCTGACAGTCACGGCAGCCTGAGGAACAGCCGTGAGCCTGAGTTTGTAGAAATTGCAAATGAGAAGCTTTCCAGTTTGCGCTGGAATGAACACGGGTCCACAGAACCAGGATGGAGCAGGTATCAAGTCCGCCAGGGTTAAAACTGGCCTACCTGAGGGGCAAGGCCAAGCCTCAAGAGCAGGCAGACTGGTTGTGTCATGACAAGTTGTAAAGACAAGATTGGTTTTGTTTTGATTTTTAATTGGATGAAGAAGGGGGTTTCTGTTCACTCGATCTTATCAAACTCCTGGTCATAAGGGGCCCTAGAGAATTTGGGACAGACTTCTCATCTTCAGCCACCACTCCCATTGCTAGTGGAGCCCTTCTGTGTTGCTTTGTTTTTGACAAGTCCTGGCTCTTTCTGTATATTGAATAATTGAGGCCAGGATACCCATCAAAGAAGTCTTTAGTGCTGCTGGATGCAGCCATCAGTGCCCACTCTCCCGGCTCAGAAGCTTCTAACATCACTGGGACGCTCATCAGGCATTACCCCCCACCCAGTGCCTCCTTTGCATCAGAGTCATGACACTCCCACTGCCACAGCACAACCCGTTCCAATCCCAGCTGCCTCCTAGGTTGCTCCCCCCACTGGAAGGCTCCTTGGTTATCCCTTTCAGAGCCTCACTTTCCAAAACCAAGGCTTTCGCCTTGATATCATAAAAGCTACCAGCACCTAAGGCAAAGGAACCTGGAATACGGAACAGATCTTAATTCTTGCAAAAAGGAACAAAAAAACCCCACCACACCTCATTTTCATTTTTTTAATTGCCCCACAGCAGAAAGATATCAATTAATCTATTAAGAACTCCTTTTGTATATATTTGCTTTTTTAACTTTTTGTGGGATGGGAGAATTCTACACCTTATCTGTGAAGGTTTGGAATCAGGAAACAGATGGGGAGTTACAGCGTTACGTGAGACATAATACTATAGAATGTTTTTTTTGGTAAGCTTCTCAGGAAATTTTTGACAGAGTATCGAGCTAGATGTGAAAGACACAAGACAGGAGTGTCTGAAAGAATGAGCTCTGAATTTCACTCCACTAGTAATTTTGTGTGCTGTTTGGCAAGTCATTTAATTTCTTCCAGAGTCCATTCCTTTATCTCTGAAATGATAATAAGAATATATACCTCATAATGTTGCTGAGAAGATGAAATGCGCTGATGTATGGAAATCACTTAGTATACTTTCGAGCACATTGTAGAATTTCCACAAAGAATGTCTGCAATGAAATTTGTTGCTTATTTTCTAATTTCCACAGCACAGATATAATTTTGAGTGCACATATGAAAACTTGCACGCACACACACACACACACACACAGGCGGAGAGGGAGACGGAAGCTGGCAGGGACACTTGCTTTTGGAAACTCTAATCTCAAGGGTTGCGTATCTTATCAGGCAAAAATTCTAGGTAACTATTTTAGGTACATAAAGAATATAAACATGCCTGAGTCTAATTTGAGAGAGAAACAAGCTAAGACTAGGTGTGAATTTTATCTCTGTAGTGAGTGAGTACTTCTATCTCTGGATTCAGCCTCCCAGCAAGTAAGGGATTCCCTCCCGTTGTGTCTTTCTTTGGCTGCTGTCCGGCAAGTAACTGTGCTCTATCACAGAGTTGCTCACATATGCACATACACAGCCCTTTTATATGAGAAAAACAAATGGAAAATATTTTCACAAACCCCAAAGAATACAACTTTGGTATATTGCAAAAATAAGTTCTATTTCTGTCTGTACTATTGGGGAATCTGATTGCATCAATGCCTTATAATGTCATTTGACCTCAATGACTTACACAGGATAAAAATATGGGTATGAAATCTAGTTAGCATAGTTGAGGTATAAAATGGTCTTCTAAATGACTCAAAATATGCTTATGTGGATTCTTTTTCACTTTGTTTCATTTCATCAAATAAGGAAAAAGCATATTTAAAAAATATTCTATTAAGCTGGAGACTATCAGAATCAATGTGATAGTCTAGGAGACTGGCCTGGGCACATCCTTCTTAAAACCAATGGAATTGAACATCTCCTCCTTACAATGGTAGAAAGAAAGGAAGGAAATATCCAGCTTGATCCGGCAACAGCTCAGAGGTGATGAGACCTCGGATCCGCATTTCAAGTTAGAGGAAAACTCTCAGAGCTCCTGAGTTACAGTAAGCAGTTATTTCTCTCAGCCCTCCTAACCAGAGATAGCTCCCACTCATTTCCACTGCCTCTCATTCTGTCCTCTTTGTGATTTTTCTCATTTAATCAATTCAGGTTATTCCAGTAATGATGTGAAATTGAAGGTCCTAGGCCGGATCTGATTTACCCATAAAACAGATAGTGCTGTGAGGGCCCCTGCTGTAGGCACCATTCCCCTGGGCGCTTCAGGCCTGACCCATAGAGGCTAAAGCTATTAATCAGAAGGAGTTTAAGTCTCCCTGACTTATTCAGCCCTGGTCCTCTCTCCTGAGACTGCCAGGAAGAGAAGCAATTAGGGCCAATTGTGGTGGTGGTTGGCTGCCTTTTAAAATAGAAAGCATCTCAAAATCCTTCTAAGAGCTTGCCTTACTTTCAGCTTCCTTACAGACTGCGGAGACATTCAGTGACAATGCTGAGAATTACCCAGATTACCCAAGGAAGCCTGTAATAGTCCAATTCCCAGCACGTGTTTGCTGTATTTTTGTGAACTTTCTCTGAAGTCAGGGAAGGATATGCTGCAGTAGGGCTGGAGGTGGTGGGGAGACAAGGGGGGAGAAAGAAAACAGTTCTGTGAATGAAATTGTTTTCATCAATGACTCAAGACTCCAACCCATTAGTGGCCTACCAGAGGCTCTGATGTGCTTTATTAACCTTTACCATTTGGGGAAATGGGGTTTCCATAGGCTATGAAATCCCCCACCAAGCCTGTGCCCATTATATGCTTGTTATATTGACTTGAGGAAAAGTTGGTGTTTTTGTTTTTTTTATTATTTTTAAGATCCTACACTTTTCCTTCCCGAGTTAGACAATAGCAAACTTTCTAGGAAACCCAGAGAAAACCTGAAAATGAGTGTGCTTATTTTTCACTTACTTTATTTATTTATTATTTATTTATTTTTTTGTCACTTACTTTAATTCTTTGAATACAATTCTTTTGCTTTGCATTTAGAGGAGTGATAACGCAATTCAGAATAAACTAGAAAGGGCGGCAGCCCTTGCCAAACTGTTACAGACTGTTTCCATCCTTCAGGGAAAGAAAAAGAAACGGACATTTGCTTTCACTTTGAGCACATATCCCCCATCAATTCACAGAAAGGATTATATAGATATCTACTAAATGCTTAATTTCCATAATAAAGTAGTAAGTGATGCTTCTCCTTTTATTCTTTTCTTAAGTAGAGCCGTTAATATGCTGTTATTTGGAGCCTTTGCTTTTCTTACCTCTAGCTGTCTGATAATTAATCAAGAGCTAACATTCATGGACACAGGAGAGGAGTCCTCACTTTCACTCAGAAGTCTTCTGAATCTCTATTCTTATCCATCAATTTTCACAGTGGTAAAGGAACCACATGGGAGGATCTTTCCATTTTTTCTTCTGCCACACCTGTTTATATTCAAACTTCACCTTTTAAATTTTTTTTTTCTAAATTTTTCTCCTTTCTTATAGTATCTTTTAGATTACAGTATTAACATATATGCAGACAATCATAGCTATATTTCTGGAGCCCTGGAAATTGTGCAATTATGTGCATAAACCATTTGCTCATCTCTTTCTTTTAAGAGCATCTGTGTTTCTCCATGACTGCTCATTTCTGTAGTTTATAATTTTCATTTTGGAACATTCTATACCCTAGACCATTCTACACTGGGCAATGGCAGCTGTCTCTGCTCAGTATGGATTATATTGAAAAAATCTTGTGTTCTGCCAACAAATATCTTGGAATTAAAGTAGAGGGGTGTGTGTGTGTGTGAGAGAGAGAGAGAGAGAGAGAGAGAGAGTCAATGGAGGTGTTTACATGTTATCAGTGTATTCATAGTGGGGCCAAAGTAAATTTATAGTTGTGAGTAAGTGAAACACAGAGTTTATTATTCTATTATTATTTATTAATTATTGTGTTATTTTCCATATAAACAACTGTAAACCTCCTTTGGCCCACCTTGTATGTATCTGATTGTTCCCATTAAGCCTTTTGCAGCTTGTCAGCTCTTTGCTGGCTCAGGATACCGGTGGCTGCCAGGTCACTATCCTTTAGAATAGGAACAGAAATGCTGATGGGCTGGATTTCTTTGCACTCAAACGCATTTGTTTTTCAGGTAGAAGGACACCTCACCGCCCAAGTGTCAACCTTCATGCTACAGATGTAGAAAAAATAAGGCTTTACAAATTTCAGTATGTTGAGCAACGACCACACAAAGATGTCAAATCCTAATCCCTGGAATTTGTGTATCTTATTTTATTTGGAAAAGGGGTCTTTGCACATGTAATTTAGTTAAGGATCTTGAAATGAGGGGATTGCCGTGGATTATTCTTGTGGACCCTACATGCTATCACAAATCCCAGTAGCTATTTGCAAGTGTTATAAGAGAGAAGCAAAGAGCTATAGCAGACACATGGAGAGAAGAACACAATATGAAGAGAGGCAGAGATAGTGATGGTTCTGGAACAAGCCCAGGGACACCAAGGCGGCCGCCAGAAATTGGAAGAGGCAAGGATGGGTTTCTTTGTAGATTCCTTAGAGAGGGTGGCCCTGCTGGCCTCCCAGACTTTGAGAGAATAAATTTCTGTTGTTTGAAGCCGCCAAGTCTGTGGTAATTTCTTACAGTAGTCTCAGGAAACCAATATGTAGGTGGGGAAAAACAAACACAGGATATCATATTTCAAAAATATTATGCCTCATGGACTTATTATATTATCAGAATCCTTTAGCATTTTCATCAGCACCACTCGTGGGCACGATCACCCCTCTTCTTCCCCTGCAGCTGCATTGTTCAGTGCTGTAGCCACCAGCCACACGCGGCTATTGAATAATTGAAATGCAGCTACTGGGACTGAGGAATTGAATTTTTAATTTTCTTCAATTTTAATTAACTTACATTTTTAAAACTTGTAGTAGATTCAGTTATTGGAAAACTTTTAAGTATGCTTGGAACAATTTAGGTATGTGAATTTACTTTTTCAACTGTAAGTTTTAAATATAAATAGACACCCAATATTTCCAAGAAAATTTAGTATCCAATTTGCTATGTTCTCTAACTGTAAAATATATACTACATTTCAAAGGCTTATTATGAAAAAAATGCAAAATATTTTAGCAATAAGTTTTATATTGTTACATGTTGAAATGGTAATATTTTGGATATGTTATATTAAATGAAATTAATTTCATTTCTTTTACTTTTTAAAAGTAAGGCTACTAGAAAGTTGAAAATTACATACATGAATCACATGATATTACTATTGAACAGTGCTGCCTTACAGCCTCCCTTCTGGGTGACCCAGCCAACTAGACCGAGGAATCAATCTGGTTTCCCGTAGCTTACGGACCAAAATATTTACCCATCTTGCCCTTATCTTGGGAAGAACTATGATTATATCTCCATTCTCATACATGGTCAATTTATTTGTTTTCTTTAATGAAAACAACCATGTTTGGAACTAGAACTTAAAAATTAACACTAAATACTGCCTTTACTCACCTTATCACATGGGAAAGAAAAATAATTTAAGATTACAAGAAGCTATTTTTTTTAAAATTTATCTTTATTGTTGAACATATTACAGATGTCCCCTTTTTCCCCATTGACCCTTTCCACCCCCCACCCACTCCCCATCCTAGGCCTTCACCACACTATTGTATGTGTCCATGGGTTATGCATATATGCATATACATTCTTTGGTTAATCTCTCCCCCCATTCCCTCTGAGATTCATCAGTGTGATCTGTGCTTCTGTGTCTCTGTATCTATTTTGTTCATCAGTTTATTATGGTATTTAGATTCCACATATAAGAGAGATCATGTGATATTTGTCTTTCTCTGCCTGGCTTATTTCGCTTAGCATAATATTTTCCAGATCCATCCATGCTGTTCCAAAGGGTATGGGATCCTTCTTCTTTACAGCTGCATAGTATTCCATGGTGTAAATGTCCCACAGCTTTTTTATCCACTCATCTACTGATGGGCACTTGGGCTGTTTCCAGATCTTAGCTATTGTAAATTGTGCTGCTATGAACATAGGGGTGCATATTTTCTTTCTGATTAGTGTTTCAGGATTCTTAGGAGATATTCCTAGAAGTGGGATCACTGGGTCAAAAGGCAGCTCCATTTTTAATTTTTTTTGAGGAACCCCCATACTGTTTTCCACAGTGACCGCACCAGTCTGCATTCCCACCAGCAGTGTACTAGGGCTCCCCTTTCTCCACACCCTCGCCAGCAGGTGTCATTTGGTGATTTGTTGATGGAGCCATTCTGACAGGTGTGAGGTGATAACTCATTATGGTTTTAATTTGCATCTTTCTGATGATTAGCATAGACTTTGAGCATTTTTTCATGTTTCTTGGCCATCTGTATGTCCTCTTTGGAGAAATGTCTATTCAGGTCCTTTGCCCACTTTTTAATTGAGTTGTTTGTCTTCCTCTTTTTGAGTTCTATGAGTTCTTTGTACATTTTGGAAATTAGCCCCTCATCAGATGTACGCTTGGCAAATAAGTTCTCTCGTATCTTGACGGTTGTCATTTGAGGATGTTTGCAGGGTTTGGAAAATAAACCCTCCTAAGGAACCATTTCCACAGCTTTGGCAAAGATATTTCAGTCTCATTTCTCATGTCTCTTGATAGTTCTATGTCAAACAGCAATATTTTTATTCATACTTTGCTTTGTTTGCCTCATGGATCTATTTTAAATAATTAAAAATGAACGTTGTTAAGTACTTGTGTAAATTAATAAATTAATTAGAATTAAATCCATTTCAAGTGAAATAAAATATTACTTCACTTGAGGAATGCAATAACATTTCACATTTTTCTACTGTTACTAAATGTAGTCTATATTTTAAAGAATTACTGGTTTTAAGCAGTTGCCATAGTGAAAAATAAATCAGTAAAACCAGAATTGGAATTAGAAAGATTTTTCTCTACTGGTCTCCACTGGAATGATTGTGGAGCTGAAAATTATAAGCAACAAACAACACTTGAGAGTAGAAAACCTCTTGTAGTTGGTATTTGAGAGTGTTTCAATTTTGTTTTGCTTCTTTCTCTCCTTGATTCTTTAATTAATGCATTCCCTCCCACTGATTTCTCCCACATTTCCTCCAGGCCTACCCCAGCTCCTGCTGGCTGGAGAGGAGACCCTCACAGAGAACTGAGAAGTGTATCACTTGCATCACAAAAACTACCAGAGCTCAAAAGGACTTGATGGTCTTCTCATTTCACAGATAAGGAGTAGTTTAGAGTCAGAGCCAGGACTGGCACAAAGGGTCTTCTGACATCAAATCTCATTTATTTCCCCACTAAATCATACTTTCCCATTACAAATGACCTGAACATATCCTGAATATTATGCTTTTACATGATCTCCTAACTCCCAAAGGAAGCTGATCAAAGCAGAAAGGCCAGGCCCGGCTGGAGTGGCTCAGCGGTTGAGCACCCATCAATGATCCAGGAGATCGTGGTTTGATTCCCAGTCAGGGCACATGCCCAGGTGTGGGCTCGATCCCCAGTGGGGGGAGTGTAAGAGGCAGATAATCAGTGACTCTCTCATCACTGATGTTTTTATCTCTCTCCCTCTCCCTTCCTCTCTCTCAAAATCAATAAAGATATATTTTAAAAAAACAGCACAGCAACAACTATAAAAAAAAACAAAGAAACCTAAAGGCCAGTTCTGGTGGAGATTAGAAATTGGTGGAAGGTCGCTCTGATACCAGTACAGCTGTGGGCATCTGCTGAATTCCCAAGGAGTTCTCTGCTCACTCACCCCTCCTGCTGTACTTGGAATGCTTGCAGCTATAACAGAGTTGTGTTTGTAAGACAGGCACCCTTGGCACTGGTAGTTCCTACAATTGCAGTAACTGTTTTCAGTGGTTTTTATAAAGTTCCATGTAAAGTTTCTAAGAGGAAACCTAAATTCTTAGTTATATACACACTTGTTCTGGATGAGGAGATTAATATGCATGTTCCAGGTTTTTAAAAGTAAGCTTATTATTTAATATAGAATTTCAATGTTCAAAGCTAAAAACTAGTCATTTGAAATTATAGATTCGAACCTAATAGCAATATTTAAGGTGCAATTTGAAGAAAAAGTAATACCTTAGTCCACACTGGCATACTTTTAAACTGCTATATATTTAATATATAAGTTTGTTTTTCAGTCAGTGTTCATGCTAATAAACTTTATAGATTGCCCTTCTTAAAATGCTCTTTGCTTTTGCACTTTACGTCTCCTAGATTATGTTTGATGTTCTGTTCGTTCTAATGACTAGATCCTTGGTCCACAGAGGTCTTACCACAGTGGGCATAGTAGCAGAGTGGGGCGGTGTGTATGTGGTCCTGGTGACTCAGTCAGGACAAGCAAGCAGCCAGAGGTACAAGTGATAGCTCCAAATCCTGATGTGCAACACGTTGTATCTTCTAGGCTTTATATTCCTAGTGTGGAAAACTAGTATCATTCCCAAACTACTTCATGGAGCTGTGAGGATAATATGAGAGCATATTATTGCACATTGTAAAATAAATTAACTGTGTCCTGGCCTGTGTTGCTCAGTTGGTTGGAGCGTGGTTCTGTACACCAAAAGATGGTAGGTTTCATTTCCGGTCAGGGCACATCCCCAGGTTGCTTGTTCAAACCCCTTTCAGGAGCATGATAGGAAGCAACCTATTGATGTTTCTCTCTGTCTCTTCCTCTCTCTAAAAAATATAATAAAATAAATAAAAAGAAAACAGGAAAAGAGGGATGGAGGAAGAGAATAATATGAACTAAAGAAATAAGTTATGGAGGAGAGGAGAATACCAGGGGCTTAGGATGAATCAGGCTCATAAGTGCAGTATTGATGTAGGAGTCTTATTTTTTTTCTTAAAAAGTTGGCATTTCAGCCCACTGCGTACGGCTGTGAAAAATGTGCCAGAACTTTTTTCACATATTGCAGTAGCAGATTTTGATAGAGAGATTGGACAGTGACATTAGTTTTAATCTTGGCATTACTAAAAATAGACTAGGCATACATGCACTGGGCTTTGTAAACTAAGCATCCATTCCAATGGTATGGATTATCACTATAGTCTAATAATGCGTATGGGAGGTTTGGTTGTTGAGTGCAGTTTTTATTCATTGGAAAAGGGGGGATCTTGTAGATTAAAATGGAGAGCTGCCCATGAGAGGCAATTCTGGGAGGCTACTGTTTCAGTCTTTTCAATATCTTGATGTTTCTTAGAAGTTTTTTTAAAAAAATTATTGATTTTGGAGAGAGAGTGAGAGAGAGAGAGAGAAAAACATCGATTTGTTGTTGCACTTAATTATGCATTCCCTGGTTGATTCTTGTATGTGCCTTGAGCAGGGATCGAACCCACAACCATGGAGATTCGGAATGATGCTCTAACCAACTGAGCTACCCAGACAGGGCCAAAAGTCTGTTGTTTTTATATATAAGGTTAGGGTAGGGAGTAAGGAAAACAGGAGGAAATAATTCCTTTAGTTGGAGAGTAAATATACTATGATAAATATTTGTAGGGCATTTTATATTTGCCTTTTTAAATCCCAACAATTGAGTGATTCTCACACATGTTTATGTATTTTACTGCTTTTATCCTTAACTATCTGTTTTACCTTCCTCTTCTGTCCTTTATCAAGTGTACCCCCATTTAGTCTCTATTGTCATCCGCGCCATTACCTCTGAAAGCCACCCGGGGTGGACATGTAAACATGGCATGTGGATAGAGGTAGTTTTGTCTGATATTTTCTTTGTACACCAAGTTTTCTTCAAAGCAGTAACTAAAGCTTTTTGCCCTTTTCAAACTCTCTGATCCTCCGGAGGTTATTTTCAGCGAAGTGGTGAGAAGGAAGAGTTCCAACACGATTGGTTTAATAGAGCTGTGATGCGAAACATCTCACAACATGCTGTCTGCCTGAAATGGCCAATCACGAGAGCATTAAAATCAGAGTGGGAAGAAAGCCCGGCATTCCAAAGAGGCGCCTGAATTAAAGAGTGACGGCAGCTTCCCATTCCTGAGCCGAAAAAGAAAAGTATTATAGGATGAGAAACAGTCAGAGAAACATTTGAAGGTGTCATCATCAAAGAGCTATAGACAGCTTCAGCCATAAATTTAGTGCTAGGATGTGTCCCACTAATGGCCAGTGAAATGAAAAGAAAACCTTCATATTTATTTTGCTTACCTATCTACTTCCTCCATGGGACCTTTTTTCTTTTCTGTACCTATATTTTCCTCTTATCGTCACAAAACTCTACTCTCTTAATATTTTAATGGTGTATTCCGGTTCCTTCTCCTGGGCTATTTATTAACTGCTTTAACTGCTCTCCGAGTATTATTCATCGACATGCTCTAAAGCTGCCTGTCTGGGAATGACAAATCTAGCCCGAGGGCAGGGGTTTTCTAAGAGATTACTGTCTAAGAAGTATGGCACTGAAGGCAGCAAGCATATGGAATCGCAGGTGACTGAAATACAATGTGGAATAACCTGATACATTGTTAGCAGTGAGTTCCGCTAGAATTGTGGGAGTGGGCAGTCCTGAATCTTTGGGTGATTGTCTCTGTCCCAAGGTCACTTAACCCAGGAAGGCAAAAACAGAAACTTGGGTTTCAGTGGTATGGTGTCATTCATGAAATGTTCAGGAAGTTGTTTTACAAATCAGAATCCCAGTTAAAACAATATTTCCGTTATTACAAATTTGTATGCATGAAAGTGTACGTACAAATATAGGCAATGTCTTTAAGCATAAAGAAGAAAATAAATAGGTCTGATTCCATGGCTTGGAGGGAACTACTGCTCTTCTGATGTCTAGATTTCCAATCTGTGAATACATGAGCATATATATTTAAAAAACAAGGTGTCATAATACTCGCCTTGATTTATAATCTACTTTGTCTGGAATACATTGAGAACTGAAGGAAGGAATTGGAGGAAATGTGTATACAAATCTTTTAAAGAGTTTATCTGTGACTGAGGCTGGGAGCTAGGTTGGGGGGAGAGGGAACAACTGAAGAATCTGTGTTTTTGAGATGGTGACAGGGAGTAGGGTCACAGAAACTATGGACCTGGGCTTTAATGGAATGAGAACCATGTCCTGTGTTGTAACAGGAAGAAAAGAAGGCATAGATGCAGGTGGGTTTAAAAACAGACAAAGTGACAAGAAAACAAAGAAAGTCAGTGTTGCTGATTTGCCCTTGTCTTTTCTAGTGAAGTTCAAGGGAAAGTCTTCAACTAATCAAAAATGAAGACAGGGGTATAGGGGTTTTGAGTGAAGAAGAGAGTGTGTGAAAGTTTCTCGGTGAATAGAATAGTGACTTGTCCAGCACACTCTGGTGGGATTGTCAGACAGTATTGAGCTCAGATTTGCAGCTCATACTTGTACATTTAAAAGGATCTCACTTACATGTAGAATCTAAAGAACAAACTAAACTGATGAACAAAATAGATCCAGTGACATGGAAGCATGGAACAGACTGAGGAATCTCAGAGGGAAGGCGGGGGTAGGTGGGTAGGGTGGGGAGAGATTAACCAAAGAATTTACATGCATATACGAATAAGCCCTGGACACAGACTATAGTGCGGTGAAGGCCTGGCAGGGGGGAGGGTGCGGGATGGAAGGGGTCGATGGGGAAAGAAAGAGAACACCTGAAATACTTTCAACAATAAAGATAAATTAAAAAGGAAAAAAAAAATAAAACCAGTTTGCTCGGTGGTGTGGTTCTTGTAGAAATCTTTAGCTGTTTAGATGCAAGTACAGCAAAGGTTAATGATACAGTTCTTTCAGAGTTGGAGTTTTGCCAGGTGCCTGTAACAGGAAGCTGAGAGCATTTGCAGGAAAATGTTAATAATAACAGAAAAGCAAGAAAGTGGAGACACAGGAGGGTAAATGGGATATTTGGGAAATCAAAGTATTTTGGCAGCGGGAGGACCAGAGCAAATTGCGAGGAAAGTTCAAAAGTAGTAGTGAAATATCAGAATGTTTAATATTGAGTTTCCGGGGAGCACAAGGTCCTCAGTGTGCCCTTGCCGTGTACCTGATTTGATGTAAGGCTAGCGGAGGAAGATGAAGGCGGTGGAGGAAAAGAGAGGCCGGCTGAGTGATTCATGAATGCCCACGTTGAATTCACTGCGAAAATGGCAACTGTTGTGGTGAGAGGAGCGATGTGGTAGAATTTTTGATGAAATGAAGTGATAAGGAGACAGGGAGGCCACTGTAGCAAGTTGGGCAAGGCTGTGATTTATTCAGATGGTGCGCATTTTAAAGGTGTCGTGGGTTTTGAAGGGGAGGGGTGATAATAGCCTGGAAGCCACAAGGGGAAGCAAGGAGGACACTAACCTCACTTTCTGGTTCTGCGGTAATAGTGTATAAAAGATGAGACACAGCCTCTGCTTGCGAAGGTTATGGAAGAAACTGTGCTCAGAGAGAATTGAGTTTCAGCTCAGATAAGGTGGCAAAAGGAGTGTTCTGAGAAATTAACAGTGGGAAAAAGCTTGGGGAAGAGAAGAGGTAGAAACTGAGCCTGAATAGGAGATGAGCGGAAAATATAGAGATGAGTCTGGGTTAAAATACATGGCCAGAGAGACCTAGGTTACTGGTGGTGACGAGGCAAGCAAGGATGACAGTCACTGGTGGTGCTCTCCTGATGGGCTTGAGATGGGTGCTATTCACAGGGCTGTGGCTCCCTGAGGCTTAATTATCATGGAACTTCTTAGGCCTTAGAGTTATTAAAGAAGGAAAAGGGTGAGCCAACGCAGCTTCACTTCATCTATTTTATATGTGAATTTGCTCCTAGGCTCTTGTGTGAAGGAAGTGTCATACGGCTTTAAAAAAATTAAACTACCATTAAAGGCTGTCCATCATCAAGCCTCATTTAGACAAATCCCTGGGAAATCAAGAAAGGGATTCATGAACTTTGTGTTTTTCCCATCCTCTCTTTCACACTGAAAATGTAGATTTGATCATAAGTGGGTCTTCAGCTGAGAATTAGAACAGAGGAAGCAACAGTGGGCAGGAGACAGGGAGTCAACTTGAGTAAGCAGAGAATTCTGGTTTTGTTTTTCTTGTCAGACAGGATGTGAAATTTCTTGTCGGGAAAATATCACTGCAAAGTGGGGACAGTCCTATCTATTAGGGGAGATTTGTACACACTAACTTCCATTCTAGGCTCAGGGGGCTGAGAGCCAGGACAGACATGTCTTAATGGTACCAACTCACAAGCACGTTGAAATATGCCTCAATCCCCTTCCTCTCCACCCTGCACATCAGATGACAGCAGCTTCTCTTAGCTAACATTTCATTCCGTGGACAAGTTTAGGCAGTGAGACAGTCCATTTTATTCTTCCCTAGACCAGTTATTTTCCATCGTGGAGACTGTGCTGTCAGTGATATTAGATCTCTCAGCCACTCCCACCCCCCTTCTTACTGTTCTTTTTTTCATCTGAAGTAACAACATCTGGATAATTAGAATGATTAGCGTTCTTTTATAGCTAGAATTCTTGAACATTTGTGTTGGCTGAGATAATGGAATTTCCCCTCACATAATCTATCTTTAGCAATGCTCAGAATTATAATTTTCATATTGGGCAAACTCTGTTCTTGCTCTTGGGGCAAAGACCCACACTATCTCTGAGCATAGACGAGAAGTGACTTCCTAAGCCAACACCTGCCATAGAAGTTCCCCTTATAGAAGTGTTCTATAAATCAATGATCATCACTGTTTCCTTGATCATACCATTTAGCCAAGCATTTTAGGTATAACTCTGATGCTCTCTCATCCTCTTATTAGACTGGCTTTCTCCTGTTTATCCAACCTTTACGCCAGGTTATGTGCTGTTTCTCTTTGTACTCAGCACACTGTTTTTCCCCTTATCACTAATATAATTTTTGTTATTGCTTATTTAGTTATGTGTGTCTGTTTGGGAGAAAGGAGTACATACCCCGTTCTTTTTTTTTTTTAATTCTCACCTGAGAATATGTTTATGGATTTTAGAGAGAAACAGAGAGAGAGAGAGAGAGAAACATCAATGTGAGAGAAAAACTTCAATTGGTTGCCTCCTGAGTGCCAAGACCAGGATCAAACCCACAACCTTTTGGTGTACAGGACAATGCTCCAACTAACTGAGCCACCTGGCCAGGGCAACCTTGTTCATTTTTATGCCCATAGTAGCCAGCTCCTGTTTCAAATATATGCTTCATATATATTTATTGAATAAATGCCACCTTTTTGAATTTGGAATATTAGTATTTGTAAGAATTCATTTTGAAACTGCTCATGAAGTTACTTCAATCTGTGTTCTCTCATCTTCAATAGGTTAATTTTTTTTAGTTTTATAGCTCTAGGCTAATTTTTAAAATATATATTTTTATTGATTTCAGGGAGAGGAAAGGATAAGAAGAGAGAGAGAGAGATAGAAACATCAATGATGAGAGAGAGTCATTGATTGGTTTCCTCCTGCCCACCCCCTACTGGGGATCAAGCCTGCAATCTGGGCATGTGCCCTGACCACAAATTGAACTGTGACCTCCTGGTTCCTGGGTCAATGTTCAGCCACTGAGCCACATCAGCCCCACAACTCTAGACTAATCTCAGTGCCAGATATTCAGAGGTCAGTCAATATTCACTAATTGAACAGTAAGAATTCATTTACAGTGGGCATTCAAAGTTGGGAAAGGAGTTCTGGAAAGGAAACCAGAGACATAGTTCTCTTGGAGGCTTAACAACGCCCCCATGTTTATAAGAAACTGCTTTAGATTTCCTCTTCTGGTTCCTTACTTCCATCTTCTTTTTTCCTCCATTAAGTCTGAAGAAACTAGGTTTTACTATTTTATTATCAAGAAATTATTTTTATTAATACAATGCGATGTCTTTGAATGCAATGTCTATGGATATTCCTGAGCAGATTGGTTTTAATTGAGAAAGGATACATTAATTCAGGAGTTAGACCCCTTTCCTACTTTTCGTATACTATCGATTGAACTTCAAGTCAAGATCTAGTGCTGATGCTTAGGAAATGAAATTTGATACTGCTGTGCCAAAGGACAAATCAAAACGTGTTCCTTGTGGATGCAAGACAGTTGTTTCAAGTCCAGGTTAGACTATGAGTGACAGAGTATAAGCCATGTGGCAATTGGGGTTTTAAAATATAAAAAAGACTGAAATCAAATCTGTAGAATCAACATAAAATCAAAAATCCATGCAAATGCCCCTATAGGAGTATGATTATCAGGTAAGGAACAGGAACAGGTAAGTAGGTCACACTTTTTTAAAGCTACAAATGTCTTGCCATTAAATGAATGAGAGGCTTCACCTGCCTGCCTCTGTAGGATGCCCATAGTTATGACTGGATCAGGTGGTCTTTGGCAACAGATGCTGCTTGCCATTCCCTGGCACTTGGCATCATTTGTCTTGTAGAATTCATCCAGAGAGGAATATACTTGAAGGAATGAATTATTTGATGTTTAGGACCAGAACAGATTTTGTTCATTTCAAACTATCACTGACTCTTTTAAATTTATAATGGTCAATGGGCTTATATTTCAGATTTTATATCTTCTTGGGAGCTATATTACTTTCATTTTAACATTTATTGAGGGTCTACTATACACTGAGCACTGAGACAGCTACTGGCTCACTCTAGTATGTATGAATTAAAGATTATGTTCTAGTAGAATAAGAACAGATATGTAATCAGAAGTTCAATAAAGTGTATAAAGAGAACATGAAGGAGAAGTACTAAAACCCAATTTAAAGCTCCAGAATGGGCTGCCCTAGCACAGTACCTAAACTGATCTCTTTAAGGATGAATTTGCCTTTGCCTTCTGAGGAAGAAGGGGAAGCTATTCCAGGTAGAGAGAAGGTTATGGACAGAGGATGGAGATGAGTGTGTGTGTGTGTGTGTGTGGTGGAGAGCAGGGTAATTAGAAGCCTGTCCAAAGACCATAGGAAAGGAAATAGTGAGTTAATCAAGGCTTTGATTATGAAAGGTCTTTTATGCTATATTAATGAACTTGGAATTTATCTCGAGACAGCGATTTATGCATAAAGGATGTGATGTCAAACCTTCATTCAGGAGACTCTGAAAAGCAGGTATTTCAAGAAAACAAGATGATACAGAATAGTAGTCTAATGTATTAATCTTGATATGAGCTATAAGGACCTGGAATAGAGTTTTTTTTTAAAGTGGGGAAGGAGAAGTATTTGTTTCACCAATTATGCAGTTATGCTGCTATTACTACTTATGAGGCTTATACAGGAAATAAAAAAAGTTAAGTGTTGAAAATATATTTGGATAAGTTGAATGGCAGATACATGCTGGGTTCTTAAAATAACTAAGGTATTTAGAGATTACCCATTGAGATAGATATGAGAATCAGGCCAAGAGTAAGTTACAACCTGAACCAAGGCAGATGGGATTGGATCTGTGTGCAAGGAAGTGGAAGAGAAAGGAAGAAGGGAGTAGAGGATTTTTTTTCTTTTCTTATCTGGAACCGCACCCACGGAAAGCTTCAGTTGACAGTTACCTTCTGTGTAAGATCTGCTACACAGCGGCCTCTACTGCGTTTCCATGCTGTCAGTTTACACCTATTCTGATATAAGATTAACACTGCTAATTTACATACACAGAATTCTAGAGGAAGAGTTTACTTTTATCCGAATTTAAAGATGTCATTCATATGCTGCCTGACCTCATTTCTGTTAAAATGTCCCCTGTCATTCTCATAGTTGTTCGTTTGAATCCATTGTGTCTTTTTTCTTCCCTCTGACTTCTTTAAACTTTTCTCTTTGTCTTTTGTTTTCAGTAGGTTTGGTATATTCTGCCCAGGTGTTGTTTATTTATTTATCTATTTTTTTATTTATCTTACTTGGAGTTTGTATAGCTTCTTGACTCAGCAGCTTGATGCCTTTGATCTGATGTGAAATATTATTTGCCAGTGTCTCCTCAGATATTGCTTTTGTTCCCATTATCTTGGATTAGGCATGTATTAGAGCTCTAGTTTGTTGTAACAAATCTATTATTAAATCATATACTAAGTCATAATTTCCATATTGCGTTTTTTAGTATAGAGTTTCTATTTCATTGTCTTTTTTTAAAAATTAGTTCATAGGTTTAATTCTCCATCTTTTCATCTATTTTTTGAAAATAGTCGTAGTTATTTTAAATAAATGCTCCAATGCTTGTTTTTCATCCGTGGATCTCTTTCTATTGTCTGTTTTTTCCCCTCAAAGGTCTGAATCTTTTCTTTCTATTTTCTGACATAACTGGTGATTTTTTTATTGAGTGCCAGACATTGTGAATGGCAAATTTTGGAGGCTCTGAATGATATAAGAAAAACAATATTTTTCTTCAGAGAAAATTTAATTTTTCTTTGGAAGACAGTTATGTTAGTTTCTTAACTTTGAAAATTATTTCCTTACTAATGAAACAAGATTTTCTTAATCACCTACCTATGAAATTGTAATAACACACATATACTATGTATTAGTTTATGAATGTCTATCTATCTGTGATTTTTACAAAAAATTATTAAGTAAAAATTTATTCTTTTTTATTTAATACAGGGCTAAGAATGACAATAAAATTTTTAAGTTAAGAATTAAATTTAAAAAGCTATTAAGCCTGGCCGAGCATGGCTAAGTGGTTGAGTGTCCACCTAGGATCCAGGCGATTGGAGTTCGATTCCTGGTCAGGGCACATGCCCGGGTTGTGGGCTGCAGCCGATCAATGACTCTCATCATTGATGTTTCTATCTCTCTTTCTCCATCTCCTTTCCTCTCTCTGAAATCAATAAAGATATATTAAAAAATAATAATAATAAAAAGCTATTAACACGTAATACTGAATTTGTGACTTTTAATGTATTAAAATATAAACGCAAGTGAGCAGTTTATATAAATATATAATAATAATAACATTGCAATCACATTGAAAATTATTTAAGACTAATATTTCTGCATTAAAAATTGACAACATTAAATTCAATTGTTAAAATTATTTTTAATCAATTTAATTTAAACTTTGGTACAATGTGAAAAAATAACTAAGTCTTCCAGGTATCCATTCAGATATTTTTGACATATGTTCTTCTAAGCACTTTACATAATTAATGATGTTTGAATAACTTTTGTAGAATGAAATAATAAAATATAAACAATTTTTATTTAATTTTATTTAAGCTCATGTCACACTCAAAAGCAGTGAAGATAAACATGGACAGTGTCTATAGGGCACTCGTGTTTTGGATACATGCAAGCCATCTCTTAAAATGACACTGATATTGAGCAATCAAGAGATAGTCTTTCACTTACAACCATCTATTTACTATAGCACTGATCTTGCATACATGTTGTGTATCTTTGTGAACTCAATGTCAGTGTTCCTTATATAATACTCAAGAAAACCCAATGACCGAAAATAAATATTAAGGGACAAGATTTTGTTGAGTAGAGTTGAGTTTTGGAGGAAAAATAACTAACATCTAAGATTTTTTTTCCCCCCACCCAAGGACCAATCTTTATTACCCCTTTGGAGAATGCGTGGATTAGGGAGTGATCTTCTGAATCCAATAAGACATTGAGATGATTTCAGGCTAATTTTCAATTTGCGAGAACCAATCTTTGGGGATGCCTGCCCTCATTCCCAGGCTGTACACTTCCAGATATCCCAATAAAAAGCCTTTGGCTGGCTCTGAACTCCATTTTTTTTTTTTTTTTTTGTCTTTCTGTTATCTTGACACTATTGAAAGCTCTGCTTAGCTTTGTAGCCCTCTCTACTATTAGTTGCTTCTCCCCCCTACCATCCCCTAGGTCTATTGCTTAGTATAATTTAGGAATTTTCAAATGTCTCAAGGGAAGAAATGGCATAGAAAGAAGGGTTCACCTCTCTGCAGTTCCTTTTTTTCCCTTCATTCTCAGCCCCTTGATGCCTTGACTACCTTGCTAATCCTGAGCTTCATTTTTCATCCCTCACATCTCATTAGTCTGTCAAAAGTTTTGAGTTCCTACTTTCTGTTTTCACTCTTCATCCTGCACAGTTTACAAACTGGCAAATGTCTTGAGGGGAAACGTAGTGCAGAAAGTTGGACTCACCTCAATACTTTTTTTTCTTCTTCTCAAGATCTTGGATTATTAAATGATGGCTGCTTTGATTGCTCTCTGATCCATTCATATAATTTTTGTATTTTATCCAGCTTTTATAGTCATTCACAGTAGGAGAGTTAGTCTGTTACAAGTTACTTTATCATAGCTGGAAGCAGAAGTCCCAATCCAATGATGTGGATTAGTTGGAGGTTTGATTAACTTCTGCAGAGGACACTTAGAAAAGCTCAAGGCTGGATAGATAGATGTATAAACAAAGATTGAATTTTGAAGTAACTACTATAATTTGTAAATTTATTTGTTCTCTTAAGATGAGTCTCAAATATTTTTTCATGAGGTTATTCATATACTACATTTTAATAGAAATCATTGGGGAAGTGGAATTAATGTTAAAATGTTGGCTTTATACACACCTTTAAACTGTATTATGAAATGAAACTGTTTTTTGTCTGGTCAGAGTTATTGCTCTATTTTCATAACCAACCCTGGAGGCTGACGTTTTCTTGAATTACTTGGAGTGGAACACTAAGAGATAGTGTGTTTATATCTGATATCTTTTTTCTAATAATTTGGGATTGGCTCCACACTAAGACCTTTCCAATTCCACCATTTATTAGTTGCTTTTTTCTTTTTCTTTTATGCCCCTGGTCTAATTCTCTGTCAACAGTCATAAATGGAAGGTTCATTTTATTTTAGTTTTACCCTGTCTCTATCCATAGCTGAAATACAGCAGTGAACTGTCCCTAAAGTCATTCCCAGATGCTATTATAAAACTGTTTCATCTCTTCACTTCCTAATACTGTCTTTTTTTTCTCCTCTCTTTTAAAGGAGGTGATAGAATGCTTTTCTGGTCAGTCATAAAGGTTTAATGCTGTTGCCTTCTCTTTGAGGCCTGGTTATAGCACCTAATTCCACTGATATAATGTGATCTTGTGTGTTGTTATGAAAGGCACTGAAAATAGCTTCTCCTGTTTCTTTTGTTTGCAATTTCCCATGAAATAAGTCAAGAGTCCAACTTATTTTCTTAGCCGGTGCTTTAGTAGTTTTAAATCAGTTAATGACTTTGTGTTTAGTTAATTAAAATATTTTTTCTAATTGAATTTATTGAGGTGACACTAGTTAATAAAATTATCTAGGTTTTAGGTGCACAATTCTATAATACATCATCTTTATATTGTATTGTGTCTCCAAATCAAGTCTCTTTCCATCACCAAAGCCACTCAGTTTATAGGCTTTTCTCCAGGTTCTATATTAAATTATTTTATTTTTTTATTCATCCATTTAACATTGTAAATGAAACAATTCCTCCATTTTAATAGTTCCTGGTCTAGTGGAATGAACACAATAACAAAAGTGTTGGCTGCTCTTGGAGTAAGGAAGACGAAAGGCCTAACTCTCTGGAGAAAATGGACAAGACTACAAAAAGAAGGCATGTTTCTAGGTTGAATATCTTCTTATAAAAGAAGCAGATTAAGAAGAAAGGTAGAAATTCAAGGAAAGGAGGTGATTTTAACAAATGCAAAAGTGCTAGAGTCATTTTAAAGACAGATTTTTCTCCTAATTCATGATGAAATTGGACTAGCTTCTCCTTCTCTTCACTCTACCTTTTGGCCTCTTGGAAAATAGATGTTATAAACTGAGTGTTAAGAGTTCCTCCAAAATCCACATGTTGAAGCTCTGACCTCCAAGTGATAGTACTTGGAGGTGAGATTTTGGGGAGGTAATGAATAAGATCTGTAGCCTTATAAAAAAAAAAAACAGAGTATTGCTCTCTTGGTCATGTGAAGAAACAGCAGGAAGATGGCCATCTGCACACTAAGAAGTGGGCTTCCACCAGGTCTACTAGCTCCTGGGTCCTGCACTTCCCAGCCTCTGGAACTGTGAGAAATAAATGCTGTGTAAGTCACCTATGGTACTCGCTATTGCAGTCTGAAATGACTAAGATGGTGAGCAACAACAAAGTACATCCTCACAAAAAGGAAAAGATCAAATAAGGCAAAGAAGCAATTGGCTCAAGCAGGGTGTTGTGAAAGGATTCCTTGAGGTGTCGGGAGTAAAATGGATTGGCCTACAGAATGGGATCATCCTCATATGGAATATTTATTCCACTATGTCACAATCTAATTAAAAGGGTTGTTTGTTTCTTTCTTTGCTTGTTTGTTTGAGGAGGTTATGTGTATGAGAAGAGGAGATACTGGTAAAAATTGTGTCCAATTTTGTTGCCCACAGAGATTTTACCGCTCTTACCATTAACACTCCCTTTGCTGTATCTCTTCTACCACCCACTTGGATGATGAAACAGAAAGGTTGAGTTTGAACCTCAAAATATTCTTTTAGAATAGAAAAAAGCAATATTTTGCAGAATTCTATAACAATGAGAGAGAAAAAAAATGGAAGGAAATTGGTTATTTGTGCTTTTTTTCCTACTTTAATTATAATTATAATTGACAGGTGACCTAAATTTCTATGCATGCAAAATATGCAGAGTTTAAAAACACACATATATGCTTAGGGCCATTCAAATTAGTAGAGGTGTACAAAACTTTATTTTCTAGAAAATCAGAATAATGATAACTTTTAATTAGAATAAAGTATTTCCAATATGGTGTAATTTGTGTTTCCCATTTATTTAGATTATAATTGTGCTTCACCATTAGTATCATCTTCAATAGGTTAGTGTCACACTTATCTTCTACTCACTTTTATTCAATATATTTCTTTTTTTCTTTTTTAAATATATCTTTATTGATTTCAGAGAGAGGGAAGGAGAGGAAGAGAGAGACAGAAACATCAATGATGAGAGTCATTGATCAAGCCCACAACCTGGGCATGTGCCCTGACTGGGAATTGAACACCGATCGCCTGGATCCCAGGTTGACGCTCAACCACTGAGCCACGCCCGACTGGGCTCAATATATTTCTAAACTCTAATATTTGACCATAGAATTTATTCTAGATTTTAAAAACTTAGTGAAAAATATGAGTTGTGCTATTTCCTTCTTAATATCCAGCTCTCTAATATTGGCTGACATTTCAAGTACAAAGTGTCTGATAATTATCAATTTTCATTCAAGGCAGAATATTTCTGAAAGACATTTGTACTTTAAATAGCATTTTCTATTACCATATGTAAAACAAAAGCCTCTGAAAAGATTTTTCTCTATAACCGTAGTCTCAAATACAAGTTCTCTATGTAGAATTTTCTCTCCCCCCTAGTCTCCCCTTTAGTTCTACTTTATTTAAATAACAGGAGTAATGCCTTCTTGTGTGCCTCTCTGTTAACTTTGAAGGACTTCTATACAGAACCTTAACGTGGGAAACACCACTCTGATCTTCCAGTTCTAGTGGTTTCCAATTTAGTCAACTTCACTGAGAAGCCAAGCATGGTGTTCCTGGGATGTCTGAAACATGGGGGTGCGTATATGTGAAAAACCATGTGGTCAGAATTTAGAGAGAGGGGATGTAGTGAGAATAGATGATGTTATCTTTAAGTGATAAATGCGTAAGGCGAAGTAATTTCTGTCATTGATGAAATGACTTTATTTCCTTCTTTCGAATTAAGCATAATGCTCCAATCCCTGTGGTGCCTTCGTGACTATTTCAGGGGTTGCAAGCCCAAGTTCAAAAGCTAGAGGGTCATTGTGGGAGTAAGTTTTCCATTTCTCTACAAAATTTTACATGTGTGACAGGAGTCATTAGAATGCCAAGGCCTTTCTAATCATGTAGAAATAATGGAGAAAATGCATCACAGAAATAATCCACATGATGCATTTTCAGAGTCCAATGAGGCTGATTAAATAGAAAGTGATATTACTTATTTACGCTAAGATATAGAAAAGCCTGAACAAAGCATAGAATGCAGTGTTAGACGCAGGCCAGACCTGGACGGATCTTATCGCTCTAAGAGAAGGGCCCCAAGGGCAAGAAGCAAGCAGAGCTCCCCGCGCTCGACGGGGCCCTTGCTTCCTATGCCTCCCCCGGGTCTGTCTAGTTCTCCTTCAGACTTTCCCCTGTTGCCTCCTCCACTCCCATTTCTTTTCCTTTTCTGCAACCTACAGCATTTTATCAGTTTTGCAATTATTTTTGCATTTTTTCTCTCCATCACCTCACTTCTGGTTCCCTGTTTCGTTACACTTGTCTGTCTTCGTCCTTCCGCTTGACTCCTTTGTTTCCCTTTCCCAACCGCTGCACTAGGTCTCCCCTGGGACTCTTCTGTAATGTGGCCCATCTTAGGGTCACATCACAAATCTACCAGCAAGTAAATGCCCGGCAACTTTTTTTTTTTTTTCAGAAATAGGGTAAGAAGCAGGAACCAATGGAAAAAAAATCTGTTGGCGTCTGACCCAGTGCCCTTATCCCAGATGCTGTCCTCAGGGAGTGTGGCTTCTTCACCTCCCCCTGGAGGGTCCCCTTTTCCTGAAGCGGTGGCTCAGAAAGAAGAAGACTGGGCTCCCTGCACATCCAAGTTAAACTCTTTTAAAGGGGAAGCACTATATCTATCAGTGGCTGCTATAGGATCACTAAAACTACATTCATTTTCAGAATAGCTGTTTTAACATTGGCTTGGAAATGCCAGATCTTTCCTGAGGACACAATGGTGAGAGTTTCCAAAGCAGACCAAGATGGCAATACATCTTCAGTCGTGCTACTTTAGAAAAGTAAATCATGCTTTATGGATCTAAACTTAGCCTTTCCAAATACATGTGTCTGCAGACACCGGTGATTAATAGATGACACTGCAGCCTGGCACCACAGGGCCTGATTAATGGCAGTGACATCATGACTTTAAAATATGCTATTAATGCTCGAGCCTGTGACAAATGCAAATGTGACACATAGATTTTCATAGCATTTGCATAGGTGCAGGAAAAAATAAAATAATAAATGACCTTTCCCCTCAGATTAATCACTGATTTGAAAGGCAGCATCTGAGGACAGTGCACTCTACCTCTGTGGCTTCTTTGGGGGAGACCTTAACTTGTTCTTGTGGTGTCAGAAAGACTCATCTTCCACACCCCTGGGTGATTCTAGGACACAAGTTTATTTATAGACTTCTAAGCCTTGGGTGTTCTCCCAGAAATTTCATGTCCTAGGAATCTGAGTGTTTGTAATGAGGAAAGTGAAGTCAAACTTGACAGTGTTTCTTGTTCATAGTCTTTCCTCACCCTCACTTGTCCCAATAGAAAAGAGGAAATAGGAGAAAAGTCATCAACCACAGTCCTGCAGATGTGTGCCTCATTCTATAAAGGGGTAGAAGCTCCACCTGCCAGGAGAGAATCCACCCCATATCAAGTGCAATACGAGAAATGGTGACAGAGAACAGTGGTGGCAGTGGCAAAGGGGTGAGGGAGAACTTTTAAATTCCCAATCTGACATGCTGGAGGGCAAAGAATATCCAGAAATGGTTGGGGCCCCCTCAGGTTGAAGAAGATGCATTAATCATTCAAAGAAGAGCGGGGTGGTTGGAGAACAGGACTGTAGAAAATGTTAGAAGTGGGGAAAGATTAGAGGAGGCCCTTAGACATAACTACACACAGCGCAGGGTAAAGAGCCCTATTTTTTGTTAAATACCTACTCAGCACCAGGTGACTTAGCTACATCATCAATAAACCTCAGGATTCCCTCTAGGTACGCATGGTAATCCCCATTTTTTATGGAAAACTTGGGATCCTGAGAAACTAGTTAAATTGCCATAGGATCCAGATCTAAGAACTGGTCGAGCTGGAATTCATCTCTAGATTTGTCTTTTCCCACTGTGCTTTACTATTATTGCTTTTCATTACGTGCTTCCTTGCAGAGTTTATGTTAAATTGAAATAATATTATTTGAAATATCTGTACTTCTGAGTCATCAGCTCAGGGCTTCATTCTGTTTCCAAAGTCTGGGACCGGCTAGGGATATATTATTTCTGATACCAGGATTTCTAAGATCTTGGTTAGCTCTAACATTCTGTAGTTCTATGAGCATTCCTCTCAATGACCTTTCTGACACCTCACTGCCCTTGTCTTTCACCCCTGCCCATTCTTCAGCTGGCTTCCACGACTTAGCTTCACTCTTCATTTTGACTATAGCACACATATTATTTTAAGGAAAAAATAATTGGCTTCTAACTGCAGGTGTAGTAATTGGCAATCACTGCAGCCTTTAGCCAGATGGGAGAGCTGGGACTTTATAAACTGAGGAGCCTGACCTCTGATTTCAGGAAAGAACAAAAGCCCTGGCAAAGAGACTGTTTCTATGCAAAAGTCTATGTTGTAGGGAAAGAAACAGGAGACACGGTTAGAAGGAGTATATACAGCCTAAAATGCAAGGAATTGAAATTTGCCTCAAAGGATTTAGTGTTGCAAGTCAGATCCTCTTTCTTAAACTTCTTGAATATTAGCAGAACCCCAAAGGCATTCACAAACACAAAATGCTAAAAATAAAAAGAACCTCAGAGAATTTAATCCACCCATGTCATTGTTGATGAAGAAATTGATGCCTAGCAAAACTGTGACAAAAAGAAAAAGAAAAAATAGTCAGAATCTTAATAACTGTGTATTTCCGCCTTTTCATTCACAAGTAAAATATTATAAATGAAGTCATATAAATTTAGCCCTAAAAAGTAGTTCCAGTAAATTCTCATAGCAATTTCAGTAAAATTTCATGTGAATGCTCTTTGGCAAAAATAGATGAGATATCAATTGTTAGAATTATCATAAGACTATTGTTTAAAAATACTGCTACCTGATTAGAAATATCATTTGAGATGTTTTGTTCTGGAAGAGTGTCTTGCCGTTTTAGACATCTGTTTCTGGGATCCTTTACAGAGGAAAATAGAAGTCTCTTACTGCCAGGGAGCTTCTAAGAAACCACTGCTTTTTAAACATTGGCTAGGAAGAAAGGGTACAATTTGAGAACTCCCTTTAAATATCTTCTCCCTGGCTTTAATTTTCCTTCTTGCCTTTTCTAGTACAAAAACAAAGACAGAAAAAAAATGAAGATATAAAGACATAACTTTGATCTAGGGGAAGGATTGGCAAGTAAGTGCAAGAGCCCTCTCCTAGAGGGGAGTGAGGTGGAAGAGAGTCTACAAAAGTGACTCAGGGATGATGACCTGTTTGGAAGCAGGTTTTAGAACATAAAACAACTGTGGCGCCCTTCGGAAGGTGGCGCTGAGGTTTGGAGACCTGGTATGATGACTGGGGAACTGAAACTTGGAGTCGTTCTGACCCTTATATTTCTCCTGTGCCCTCTTGTGAACTTAATTAACAAAGGGACTTGGATTTACCTTCAGTTACATCCTGGATCTGGCTGTTTCTCACCACCTCTGCCATTCACTACCTGTCCAAGCCACCATCATTTCTTGATTTGATGTTTCATTGCCTCCTCATTGGTCTCTGCTTTCACATTTGCTTCATATAGTCTAGTCCAGGAGTTGGCACACTTGTCTGTAGAGGGCTTTGGGGGCCACACGATCTTTGCAACAATGACTTCATTCTCTTATTGCAACGTGAAAGCAGCAATAGACAATGGGCAAGTAAATGAGTATAGCTGTTTTCTAAAAAAAATTACTGAGATCCTGAAATTTGAGTTTTACATAATTTTCACATCCATGAGATATTATTCTTCAGTTGATTTTTTTGGTGTTTTTATTTTTTATTTTTGTCAACCACTTACAAATGTAGAAAAGATGTTTAGATCTTGGGTCATACAAGAAACAGGCAACTAGCCAGAGGCATCTTGTAACATAATGAGTAAGTTCATATTATGCTTCTACTCAAAACACTCCCATGGCTTCCTATCCCATTTAAAGGACAGAGTATTTATGATGGTCCATAAGGGCCTATCTGGTCTGTCCCTGTTACTACTTTTCTTTCCTGATTGTGCTCCACTTAGACCATCTTCCTGGAATTAAACTCATCGGTCATGCTTCTGTCTTAGGCTTTGTGGTTTTTGCTTGCTCTTCTTGGAGCACTCTTCCCCCTGGATACCTACTTGGTTTGCTTTTCACCCCCTTCAGACCTTTTCTCAGAAAGTCCCCTTCCAATCACCCCTACTTAAAGTTGCAAACCAGCCCTTTGAGGAGAAACACATTTACAATTTCCCTTTCTTCTTCTTGTCAATTGCTTTCTAAAATACTCTAAATTTACTTAAGTTATTGGCTGTTTCCACCCAGTAGATTATAAGGTTTAAGGGGACAGACATTTTTGCCTATTTGTATTTCTTTTGTATACAAAGGTCTGAATCTAGAACAAATAGAATGTATCCAATAAAAACTTGAATAGTTGTTGAATAAATTCTGGTAAGCATGATCTATTTCTGAACTCTAGATTATGGATCTAAAAAAGACATTATCTTTTGCATTGGGTGACAATTGGTTGTAGAACTTGGGGGAGGAGTTTGGTTTAAACAGATATTAAGAAACTCAACATATGGAACATAAAAGGGATAAAGATGCTAAGTTTCAGATTTTGCAACCTGGTTGTATTTCTAGGGCTTAGACCACAAACATAGTATATGCCCAATAATAATTCATTCAACTGAAAAAGTTTAATAGTATCTCCTTTTTATTGTCATGTGCACTTATTGATATTATATGCACAGCACACAAGAAGCTGTTTTGGTGTCAGTTTAGATGTGCTCCAAGCCAGCTAGTCCCTTATGCCTCACTTCACAGGGCTCAAGCATTGCCCAGGGCACCACCATTGACCTTGCAAGAATCGGAGCTCACACTGCCATCAGCAAAGGGGCTGGCAAACATATCACCATGTTTCTTAGTTGATTTCACAAATGACATGAGCATGATGTGGTACAGGTAGCTTCAGCACATGCTATCATATTTACCTTAATTGCCATTGCACATGGCGAAAGACAGCATCCTTTGTTCCATCATATGGGCCTATTCTCAAAGTCTATGAAGGCTGAAAACTTAACAGATTTCCTAAGGTTTCATAGGATTTCAGACTTCTATTACTGTTAATTTAATAATTTAACAAAATGGTAAATCATAGGAAGTGTCCCTCCACATATACCCTATTTTTTAGAAATTATTAGTACTAGTGTAGAAAATGTTAAGAACTGTGGACATGGAGGCAGAAGATCTCAGTTGAAGTGTGAGCTCTGCTATGTTCTTGCTTATTTGGAAATGCTACTCAAGATAAATGGTGATGATAATAATAAATAGCATTTACTGGATCTTTATAATATGCCAAGTACTTTTCTTGAATTTTTTTCTTTTATCAACTCTCTGAATTTTGCACTGTTATCCTGATTCTACAGATGAGGAAACAGTCTTAGGTTAAGCAACTTACCATGATCACATAGCTTGTAAGTGTCAGAATATAGATTCCAGCCCAGGTAGACATGACATCAGAGCCTACACATTTAACTGCTCCCCTACAGTGACACTCCCAAGCATTTTTTGACACTATAAGCCAAGTGGCAGTCTCAATATTAAATATTATTCATTTAAAAATGTATGATAGTAATCATTTTCCTTAAGTTACTGGATTAGATAATGTATTTAAATGGGTTAATGTTGTTTTGTGTGTATGTATGTGTTTGTGTTAAAAATAAGGTAAGGTATACATGGGAGAGGTATTTTACCAATGTCACTTTGTGGAGGATGTGAACTTTTATTTCATACTACTGACCACAGCAAAATACAAAATTCCCCTGTACCCACAGAGCTCTGAAACTTCCAGAGTAATTTAGATATAATAAGACCACGCAGAAATAGCATCATTCTTTGTGTTTAAAATTAATCTCTATTACTTGGATAAAATAAACAAAGAAGGCTAGGTTTGAGGGGGAGAATAACTTTTCCCATATTTTTAAAGCTCCTCTTTATAAGGCAGTTATGCAATAAGAAATCAATTTTTTTTCTCTTTCTCTTCCTGCCCAAGAGAGCATGGGCAGCATCTGTGTAATTTTTCAATGGGCTAGTTAGTTATTCTTAACTGTACATCATGGATCCTCAAATAAATACAAGTTATATTTAGCTAATTTTTATGTACATTCTGTGCCACTCCCTTCTAACACACACACACACACACACACACACCACACATCCATAAGAGAAAAGTACCTATTCACAGTAATGCAGTAAAACAAGTAATTCGGTGAAACTAATATTTGATAGTGCCCAAGTGTGTGTTTGTTTCTCATGTGTACCTTCACAACTACCTTATTTATAAAATGTTTTTAATTTCTCTGGGTAGCTGGGGAAAAATGTGAACAAGTGGTATGAGTCTAACCACCATGCAGTTCACCAACCTGTAACCACCACTGTCTTGTCCATATTGTTATGATGGACTTCAGAAGCATTCTTTCTAAACTAATAGACTATTCTCTAATAACAGCCTCACAGAGGATTGACATCAGGCATGATGCAGGCAAAATGTGTTCTGAACATATGCTTCTCTGATGTCCTGTTGCCCAAGCGTTCTCCACACTAGATCCTTCTCCATATCAAAATATGCCTTTTTGCTTCCTATCTCCTCAGGGTCTTACAGTCTGCAGCTCTTGCTAATTGGATCTGATTTACTAATCTCTTCCTTTGAAATGGCTGGCTAATTGGATGCTTCCTTCTCAGAGAACAGTGACCTAATCCGCCTAATGTGAGTGGAATTTGAAGTATATGGGAGAACAAGGAGGGTAACACTGTTGATCAGGCATGACTTTGGGCTCTCCTCCCTGAGTAGGGCTGTTGATGGCTTCGTCTAACTCATATCCAGTATGGAGAAGGCGAGAGCTCATAGTCTGTATCCACTGAGTAAACAATTGTAATAAATGCAGAAGTTGCAGTTTGCCATGTTTCTATTAAAGTCCATATGATGATATTATGAAGATACCTTAGTATCACCATCATACAGGAAACTGAACATCTTCAAGATTTAGAAACTTTAGCCTGCCGTGGCTCAGTGGTTGAGCATCAACCTACGATCCGGGAGATTGCGGTTCGATTCCCGTCAGGGCACATGCCCCCAGTTGCGGCTTGACGCCCAGTAGGGGGCGTGCAGGAAGCAGCCCATCAATGACTCTCTCATCATTGATGTTTCTATCTCTCTCTCTCCCTCTTCCTTCCTCTCTCTAAAATCAATAAAGACATAGTTAAGAGAAAAGAAAAGAAACTTTAAACAGCTAATGAAGAACAAAGCCTGAATTGATGTGAAAAATAAATGTCTGAAATTGGAAGTAAATGTCTAACAGAGGAAATTAAAGTAATTGAAGCAGAAGAGCTTTTGATCAAATTATTTCCTTTATCTAGAATTCTTTTTCCCATGTCACTCTCCCGCATCCACTTGCAAAGTTACTGGCTCTTCTGGCTGGATTTCTCTTCTCACTCTTCCTCTCTCTCCTGTGTTCCCATAGGACTCTATTCTTGTCTATTTTAACACACTTACCACCTGCATTCAGAAGGATTATTTAGGCATCCACAAGCAACAGAACTTGAGTACCTTGAGAGGTAGAAATAGGCCTATTCCATTTTTACGCCCCCTTCACAGCACTTGATATGTAGCAGATGCTCTGTAAAACTTTGAATGAGTGAAAGAAATGGTACCAAAATGGATTTTTAAAAGGAGACAAAGATGTAATGAAATCGCCTGCTGATACTTAAGCCAGAATGCCAGGATTAAAGAGGGTTAGTGTCATGTGACCTTTAGTGACTTATAATGATTAGCAAAAGGCAGTGTAGCAGAGAAAATGCTTTTTCCTTCATGCATTTTTTTTTTTTCTTTCCCTGTGCTGTTATTGATAGCATTTTATCACTCTTTAGGGAAGCAATCAATTCCATTTATTTGGCTGCCCAGTTTGCTGTTGCAATTCTTCAGCTGACCCCTCACTCTTAAGGTTCTACTTTGCATTAGGACCTCTTCAGATAAACTTGCAAAGTGTCTAGTGATTAGATCAGGAGGCTGGTTTCAAGCAGTCTATTTTTATCTCTGTTGCTTCCCTTATTGTGTCACCTTGGAGGAAACACTTAGTCCAGGTATACATGCAAGGTTTTTCACTTAAAAACCATGCCTCATGATAAATTCTCATCCAGACAAAAGAAAGCAATTTTCCTAAGTGCTTTACTTAATTGGTTTCCATCGGCACATGAACCTCCAAGGCTGTACTTACATATCCCATCATGCAGTATTGCCTCTATAATTCTCAGCCTCTCAGGAAGGTACACGTCTCTGGTAATTTGTTTGTGGCTGCCAAGTTCATTCACTGACACTTGCTCTTCATTCCCCATGCTCTATCTCTCTTAGACAGACAGCAGTGCATTGATTATTGGGAATACCGGCTGGTTCTCTAAAAGTAACACTAGCAGTGCTATAGAGGGCCAGTGACCTAAAATAAGCACCCAGGTCTGAAATTCTGGCCAATGCAATGCCCCCTTGAGGTAGAAAACCTCACTTAGGAAGAAGGTGTAAGGCCTTTAGAATTGCAGATTGGGGAGAGGATCCCGGTGCGGAGATAACCTCTCCTTTATTATGAGGCAGTATAATTTATAATTATTAGTGTTGAGGGTGAACTGTTGTCTATCAAAAGCAAAAAGAGCCTGAGGCTGATAAATATGGAATCAATTGTATGTTGTTTCTACTACTTATGTATGAGGTGAGTGCTAACTCAACTGAGTCTGCTGATAGGGGCAGGGATCTGGGGAGAGATATATCCTCAAGGACGCAATAGCCACAAGGAATGAAGAACAGTGATTTTTGTAAACTTGTTTTTTGGTGTGTTTTTTTAAAACTTGCCTTGGGTACGAACCTTAAATGGTTTTTCCATTTGTTCAAAGGGATTTCTTTGTAGGCATTTTTCATCCAGCTGCCTGAATTAAGAATACAGTCCATAGTCAGAGAACAGAAGGAAATGCAAATCCCTGCCTTTCTTCCTGCACTGCAGCTCTCATCGTCGAATGAATGAAGTTTGTTGGCAACAGCAGTGATGAGTGAGGGCTTCCTGAGGCAGAGGGCAGAGGGAGAGACTTCTGGGTTGTCAGAGATATTATTATAGCTCATTTGTCCATGTGATCAGTAAAGGTATGAATTCAAACAGAGCAAATAAAATGCCATATTTCCTTTTGTTCCTTAGACTATGGATTATATGGAAACGGATGTTCTCGGGGATAGTAAGCTAAAATTCTTCTCTTTCCCCAAAAAGTGTTTCTACAAAGGGGACTTAAAAACCTCCTCAAATATGCCCCCCAAAAATATGGCCCAAATTTATGCTGTTAAGTTTTAGCTCTCTTCTATAAAGGCCAGGGAACTCTGACTCAATTTATGGCAATAGTGAATATATATACTTTTTTGTACTCTAATGTTTTTGAAAGATCTTTAAGTATCACTGTATGTGACAATGTTCAATATTTATCTTCAGTTCCCAGTTGTACCTATTTAGGTCAACTAACAATATCACAAAGTACATTCTGATTCTGACTGCACCCTGCAACACTGAGTGGAATCAGTTGGGTTCTACATCCCCACTAGCTTGGTAGCCCCTTGATTAGTCCTTGGTTAACATCTATGATTCCTTATTTCTGAAAAGTGATATTGGAAAGAGCTCACTGGCACCTGTCAAAAGTTGACCTCAAAAGCTGATTGATAAGTCTATTCTTGTGACTAGTGGAGTTATTTATTTTGGATATGTATTTAATTCTGTTCTTCTACCTCACATATAGGAAGGTATAAATATTTGAAAACTAGGAAAAATATACTTGTGACTTTTTTTGAGTTGGATAGGATAGACATTATCTTATGCATACTTCAAATGGAGAAGTGAACTTCTTAGCTAAGCCAATAAGGTATGATTAGAATTGAACCTTTGGGATATCACTACTTTGCAAAGTACTGAAACACATGAACAAATGAGCAGAACCCATTTTTGGAAGCAAGAGAAATGGCTAGGATTGTATCTCCAAATACTTTTTTAATAGACCAAAGGATTTGAAACTTTTTTGGTACCTATTTAGAAGCCAATGGATGGCCCTGGCCAGGTGGCTCAGCTGGTTGGAGCTTCATCCTGTGACCCAAAAGGTGGCAGGTTTGATTTCAGGTCAGGGCACGTACCTAAGGTGGTCGGGGTGCATATGGGAAGCAACCCATCTCTGTTTCTCTCACATCATATTTTTTTCTCTCTCAATCTCTCTAGAATCAATAAAAAAAAAAATACAAAAAAGGAAGCCAATGTGTTTGAGACTAATATGATCAGAGCTGTCATTAAGGAAATATATCTGAAAATCTTATGTAGATTGAATTAAAAAAAAAAAAAAAAAGATTTTTGAAGGAGGAAGAATAGTTATTGAATGATTAAAATAATCTAGGTGATAGTTCATGAGGCCTGCATTTGGGTGATTGACTTGGAAGTGGTGAATTGGTGAGGGATTGCAGGAAATTGGAAACATGGCAACAGGTGAAATGGAGGAAGCAATGAGCAGAAGTCAAGGATGACTGAGGTCATGGTCCTGGGTGTGGGGTGGTCTGGAGTAGCAAACTTTTCATAGCAAATCTATAAGAAATGATTGATTCATTTTGGCCTACACTGAACATTGGACATCATATCTTAAACATGCAGGTAGCTGTTACTTTAAGTAACATAGTACTTTTATTTAACTTCTCTAAAAACTATGCAGACAGAGCCCATCTACACACTTTGCCTCTGATATAAAATTTTCTAGAACTGTTTTCCAAAGTCTCTTATGTTTTCCTTTTGAACAATTTAAACAATATTTTTTTTAAGCTTTTTCCAAGATTGGTTTAAACAAGTTTCATGATAGGTAGATGTAGACCTTTTTTTTCCCCCCTCCTATTTTTTAGTTTTGAAAGAGAGAGAGACACACAGACAACATTTTTCTGCTCCACCCATTGATGCATTTATTGGTTGATTCTTTTATGTGCCCTGACCTGGGATCAAACTCCCAACCTTGACCAATTGGGATGATGCTATAACCAGCTGTGCTTCCCAGCCAGGGCTAGTTATAGACTTTAAAAAGTCTGGAGAAAAAGTGAGAACTCTTGTAATTTAAAGCTTCATTTTGAAGTTGTGGTAACTGAAGCCTAGAAAGGTAAAGAAAAGAAAATGCCTGCAATTGCTTAGTGACAGCAATTAGGTCATGGCTTTTAACTTCAACACTGTTGTCCTTTCCTCAACACATTTCTTGGATTTAACCCTATGCAACTGTAATCTCTACAGGTGAAAAAGTTTAGAACGTCAGAAATTATAATCTAATAACAAAACACTTAATACAGAGTAAAATATATGACTACTTAAACACCAGTCTAGAATTACTCTATTAAGAACTGGTTCATCCATATATTTACTTAGGGAGTAATTTCAGTAATTTTAGGGGGAAAGATCAAAATCTTTATTAGAAATCTGGAAAAAATAATAAATACATTGATGGCACATTTATTTGGAGGACACTGAGAGAGATGGTGTTTCAAACACCTGGAAGCTTGAATCAATAGATTCTGACATAAAAACTGAAAGCAGGGGCTAGAGGCTGATAAGGTTTAGGGGCCAAATAGTTTTGTCTTGATGGTAAAGACACAGAGTTTTGCATTTTTTTAATGAAAGATTTATGCCTTCGATGGATAGAAGAAGTACTTGTTTCTGTATGCAGGGTGGAGCAAAAGTAGGGTTATTAGTTGCTTGAATGGAAAAGAATACAATAATTAATAAATAATGATACAAGAATAAACTCTGCATTTCACATACTCACAACTGTAAACCTATTTTTGCCCCACCCTGTAAAATATGCCTGTATGGTATGTGTCAGAAGAGAGAGAAGGAGAGAGAGAGAAAGAGTATATATGACTAAAAATGAGCTACTGAGAAGCTTGGCTTTCCTACATATACCTATGAAAAAGAAAACATTCTCTGTTTATTCATTTAATGAGCATTGATTATGCACCTAGTGTGTACATTATTATTTCATTTAATACTAAAAGAAACAAAACAAACAAAATTAAACAAAACTGGAAGCCTGAGAGGTATGCCCCCTGATATACAAATCAGGGAACTAAGTCTCAGAAAGGAGAAGTGAAGGGGACAACTTCATATGTCAGTGCAGGACAGAGATGTTCTCTCATAACCCCTTCCCACGGAGTCATGTTCCAACAGAGTTGTCAGATTTTTCAAAGAGAATAGAATATGTTGTAGTCGAACACAGTCTAAACCAGTGGGGAGCCACAGGGCAATAAGAGCATAGCCTGAGGCTGGCTAAAGAGAATAATCATGTAGGGGTTTGTTACACGGCCTTAGAACACCTGTCACAACTCCCTCAACAGAAGGTGTGATGCTGCTTTCATTCTTCCAGAAAGTCAAGATTTCTTTTATAATTGCACATGGCACAGGGGCGGGAGCACTACCTTGGGTAGGGATTAGAAGGCCCAGATGTTAGTCTTGTCCATACTGGTAATCAGGTGTGTAACCCTGGACATCTTTTCATCTCCTCGAGACTTGGTTTCTTCATCAAAGAGATTGAACTGAAGAAGTTTCAAGGCCCCCTCAGGCTCTAAAATGCTAAGAGTTTAAGAGCAAGGATGCTCTCCTTGATAAATCTTTTCAGGTTCTTTTTTATTGTTGTTAATCCTTACCTGAGAATATTTTCCCCATTGATTTTTAGAGAGAGTGAAAGGGAGGGAGAGAAGGTGGGAGAGAGAGACAGAAAGACAGAGAGAGAGAAATGTCAATGTGAAAGAGATACATCAACTGGTTTTCCCCTGCTTAAACCAGGTATTGAATATGCAACCCAGGTACTGGCCTTGAACAGGAATCAGACCCTAGACCCTTCGGTTAACAGGCCTATGCTCCATCCACTGGGCAACACCAGCCAGGGCTCTTTTCAAGTCTTAATGAAACTGATGTTGACTGCAAAGAAGATGCTGACAGTGAGTGTTTTACCATTTTCTGTGGCTGCCTAGTATCTGCCCATCATGTGCGTATGTGCAGGTTTCCACCCCTTTCTAACCACATCTCTGTGTCTCAGTTAGAAGCAGACATCTTCCACTACTGGACAGGAATATAGTGTAAACTGGCAGCTGGAGCATAAGCCTAGGAATTGCATTTTGATAATCAAATATCCACCAGTCAATGACTGCTTTTGGATTAGACACTTGCAAAAAGCAAGTAGTACAAGTTCCCTTTCTCTGGAGATAATATTCTTTCCAAATCAAATCCAATTTTAAGATAGTTTGGGTTCTTTTTTCCAGGCAATCTCAAATCTAGTTCTTCAGTCCTATCACTGATTCTGTGAGCTACTGCATTTACTTTTAATTATTACCAGACTTTGTCCTTTAAGGCTTTCTTTAAATTTCATCACCTATTTGTTTTTAGATCACTCGAACATTTACATGCTCAGAACTTGTGTAATCTCTCTTTTCTCTCTCTCTCTCGCTAGTCATATTGCTAATACTTAATTTTATTCTGATTTTTATTGAATTTATTGGGGTGACATTGGTTAATAAAGGTATATAGGTTTCATGTATACAATGCTATAATACAGCATCCCTATACTGTACTGTGTTTGCCACCTTCCATCACCATTTATTCCCCTTATACCCACTTCTATCTCCTCCTACCCCCCTTTCCCATTCTCTCTTGTAATCACAATACTTTTGTTTGTGTCTATGATTTTTTTTGCTTAATTCCTTTCTCTTTTTTACCCAGCCCCTAGCCCCACCCCTGACAGCTATCCATCTGTTTTCTATCTATGAGTCTGTTTCTATTTTGTTTGTTAGTTTACTTTGTTCACTAGATTCCACATATGAATGAAATCATGTGGTACTTGTCTTTCTCTGAATGTCTTATTTCACTTAGCATAATGCTCTCCAAGTCCAGCCATGCTGTCGCAAAGGGTAAGATTTCTTTCTTTTTTACAGCTGAGTAGTATTTTATTGTGATGTGGCTTCTTCTGCAAATCCTTGGTTATAAGACTTATCTTCAGCTAGTCTTCAGTTGGTTGTTCAGGATGAGTGTTCTATAATTTAGTTGTAATTTCAGTTTGGTCTTGGGAGGAGGTAAGTGTAGCTCCCATCTACTATGCCACCATCTTGGGTTCTTTTTTTTTTTTATTGTTATTGAAATATGCAATTAGACTTTTTGTTATGGAAGGTCAGTTATTTTGCATGGTATCTAATGGAATGTTTTTTATTTGTTCGGTTATGTCTCAATTGTTAGAGAGCACCTATATCAGTTATTGATCAGAATAATGAAAAATATATCATTAGTCATGGAACAGGGAGCAATAGAAGTGGATTTCCTGAGTGTGCTTTCTGTACTGATGGATCCTTTTGTCACAGTCTTCAAAGTTTCAACTGCCTTCAGATCTTGCTGCCATATGTTGCTCTTTTGACCTTTAAACCTTAGTTCTGCCCTATGAAATAGTAAAGATTGGACAATAAAACTAATTTTGACAGTACTTGATACAGAAAGCTTCACCTGAATATCACTATGGAGGAATGCAAAGAATTATGTTCTAAACATAAAATATTGCATATGAATTGATCAGAAAAAAAGAATCATGGAAAAATGAAAAAAAGTGACTCCAGGGAACCTATTAAAGAAAATATATTTATATAACTGGACTCATCGAAAAGGATAGCTGGGCAAGATTTTTCAAATAGGTATAAAAATTTAAATGTTAAACAGAAATAAAATAAAAAATTCTTCTACCCAGCACAAAGGGACAGGGTTGGATTCTTAAGGTGAAAATAAAATGTCTTCGGTGCAACACCCAATGGATTAGGATTGAATTTCTCCACACTGGAAGAGAAGGGTCAAAATTAGAATTGCACATTTCCACACTACCTTTCTCTTACAAAATGTCCCCTACCTTCAGTCTTTTCAGTCCACACCACCAAGAAATTGCTTCAGATCCTAACTTATAGCAGGTTGAGTCTGAAGCTCATAGAGATTATCTGACTAACATCATGTCAGAGTAGATCCAGGAATTCCTCACCCTAAGGTTTACTGTCTGTGCATGAGGATAACCTGCCTTTCTCAGGTGAGTATCTAGCACCAATGTGTTGTGTAGTCATGATCCTTTCGCTAGAGGAGTTAGCAATTCAGTGTGAAAGGCAGGACCAACATACAAAAACATCTACTATTCACACCAGGAAGATACAGCTAGACTGGCACACACAGAAGAAACTACATGTCGCCTCGACCTCTGTGTCTCTCTGTGCATGTTTATATGGATGTAACACACTCACACAAACACACTGACTGATAGGATCAGTCTGGAATGTTTTCAAAGAGGAAATTCACTTTGACCATAATTTTAGAAGATGGTGGGAGACACATTGGGTCCAGAGCCAAATCATCTTCCTGAAATGAGGGAGCGAAACTCTGTTCAGCTAGGGATTGCGCCCCATAGCATTTATGCTCCCGAATCACCATCGGCGCTGTGGCAGGTCGGAGATGGTGAAGAATCTGACACACACTCCCGATTTTGATTATGCTCTTAAGTCTCCGGAGGTGAATCATTCTGAACCCTTGTTTCTGACATCTTCCCACCTCCCCATATTTTTCTGTGTATGTGAATGTGATGATTTATTATGTTAGGGTGGATGAGGGGACTAGATTCTTCTGTGCACCAACATACAGAGCTTTAGCGCTTGTATTCTAAAGAGGCCTGGGGCCACACTCCCATCTAGTGAAGCATGTCTACAGATATATGTACACTTTGTTTTAAAATGTGGTTTCTGTGGACATTTTTCAAGCCCAGAAGACAACCTAAGAACATCCACTGGGACAAAGTAGCTGACTTGCTTTACTCTCTTTTGATGTGGGGTCGAGTTTAAATTGAGCTACAGACAGTCATACTGGAATGTTACAGCACTTTATTGCAAAATGGATCGTCTGGGGTGGTTCATGATGCTTTGCAGCAGCTAGGACAAAATGAAATGGACTGTGTCATCCATGAGAGGCAGTGGGTCATTATGCACCCACAGAGAGATGCCCTAGTCCTACTCCCAATTCAACCCTAATTCCTCTTCCCTTCCACTCCTGTTCACAAACATACACTGAAGGATTAATTTTTCCCTTCAGAAAGGAGGCCGACCTTAGGAACTTAAGAAAAAGTCACCCCCCACGTGCACCAGATCAAGTGGTAATCCTGCAAACCCCTGCCTGGCGTTGGGCCTTTGTGACTGGGAAGCATCCTGAGCCAGCAGCTGTACAAAGGGTGGGCTGGGATTGCTGTGCAGGCCCTGGGGGATCGTGCCAGATGAAGGAGAGAGGCAATGAGACTTTCCTGTTTTCTAGGAACAGCATTTTCGCAAGCAGAACCCAAGATCTGAATACAATGACTCATGCATTTTAAATCAGTGCTAGGATTTTGATGAGAGGCACGTGGCACGTGGGTGTAGAGGCTTTCCAGGCTCAGAATGCGATGCAGAATGAGAATAGAAAGTTCCACGCACATTTCATCACCCGGGGGCAGAGAGCCAGAATGAAAAACTGAGTGAGGGGGAAAAGTGTGAGATAGCTAATCTTCACTGAATTATTTCAGAATCATCTTAGATTTCATGGGTGTGTGATGGCTCACTTTCTGCCCCACTGCCAAAGGGCAGTTTTGAGACATATATTATAAATGATGAGGTGAGGCAAATAGCATTCTGATATTGGCAGAGGTGTAAGTGAAACAGTAGAATCTTAAGTTGAGAGAGAAGCAAAGCAATGCCAGGAAACCTAGGGTATGCCAGTATCTACACAATGAGTTAAAAATTAAAGAGAAAGGAAAGAGATATAGATCATTCTGTCCTCAGGGACTGAAAATAAAATCAAGATGTATGCATGCATGTTCTATCAAAACCCAGCAACTTCTAATATCTTGAAATGTAGGTGCTTTGCCTCTCTTGTCAACTTTAAACCCATAGTCCTCAGGGGAATCACTTGCTTCAGTTCAGTTCATTCTAGAAGCAGACACCAAGAAGCCAGTGAAATTACAAGAGGTTTAGTTGGGAAAGGCCTGTGTGCATAAATGGGGAAAAGGGAGAGCCTTCAGACTGCAATGCTGAAAAGAGACAGGGAAGAAACGATTTTGTAGTAAGAGCCCTGGACTGCAGCACAGTTCTGAGAAAAATCTTGGCTACATTGGACGGAAAAGCAAAAGCTGCTCGTTAGAGGAATCCAACCGTTATGAGCCAGAATCAGTACCCCTGCTCTGCTTATGCATAGACTGATTAACAGTCTGACGATGGCGGCCTTGACAAGACTGAGGTTGGTGATCCAAAGGGGCAGCAGCCAGGGCTGTCAGTCAGCTGCATTCTCTGTAAAGGCAGGGCCCACTCTAGAAGGGCATCTGAGTGCCACATCTATGGCCTCCGTAGAAATGCTCATTACACTGGAATTGATTAAGGCATTTACAGCCAATGTCCTAAGACAAGCCCTCCTCAATACACACATTCTCCTGTTCTCTGCCACCAGTATACAGCATCCATTCCTTTTAAAGGCTGCTATTAGTGATGGGGTTTTTTTATAAACAAACATTGGTGGCAGAAGGGTTGTGATTGAACCCAAGATTGGAATGTACACGTGGGGTGGCCCTGCAGAATAGGAGAGTCCCATGTCCCCTTACCTCTTCTGAGATTTTGGTTAGTAAGTTTTGCCTCATTTTCAAAGCGATTTTATGTGTAATATATAGTCCACATAACAACAAATATTTTAACACAGAGTAAGATAAGAGAGTCTTGAAATCAAATAGAATGGAAAATCCTTTAGTTAACCAGAAATAATTCAGATTTTGACTGTCTGCCCTCCATTTATAACTAGGATTTGACATAATAGTTACCTAAAACACAGAGTGATTTGAATCTCAAGGTATCTTGTAGGTTTCCCTGTTGTTACTTCATTTACTCTGGTTCAGTGGTTCTCAAACTTAAATGTGCTAAAATGATTATATGGAGTGGTATAAAAAAAAGTATACTACATTTCATGAGAGAAAAATTTGGGATTTTCAGGGGTAATCTTTACTGCCAGAAAACTTTCCTTCTATACTTTGACACTAAAGGAATCTAAGATTTGACTCTATTGTTAATTTCCTTTGCTGGGAATTCCATACCACTCATGCATATTTCACTTCTGTGCCTAATAACTTCCATTCAAATGTCACTCTCTTTGGTAAGTCTTCCTAAACTATTTCTTCCCCTATTCCCACCAGCCAAAATGTGTTACCTGCCTGGACTTACTCTTTAGTCTTATGGAGGACAGCCTATGGCTGTGTGTCAAATGTGTTTGCCTGCCTATCTCATTGTTTGCAATCAGTGTCTTTCTTATTTCTTCTACCAAAATGGGCTTTGAGTTCTTTGAGGGCTGAGACCACGAGTCTAGACTATTCCCTGGCATGTAGGATGATGCTTGGCATATTGTAGTTCTCATTTAAGGTTTGTTGAGTGACTACCAAATAAAAATCTACTTGCAAGGAATATTGATCGGTGATAGTGAGGAATTACGAAGTCGATTGAAAAAGAACAATAATATTCCTTAGAGTAAGTTCCATAGGCAACATAATTTATCTAAATGGCAGGGTTGAGTAATACTGGCAGCCAATTATCATACTTTGCTTTTTGCCTTGTAGTCTCCTAGGAAATTGTTGCCAGTAGGAAGTGGCCAAAATAGCAATGTGATACTATTTGGACAGAACACTACTTCACTGGGACCCCTCTACTTTTCTCATTTAATAAAGGAATTTGTGTATAGTTGAAGGGAACATCAAAGGAAAATAAAGGAGCTTGACATAAAGTAAAAGTCATTAAAGCTCAAGGTTACCCATTACTCTCTGAAGTAAAATGTGTGAAGGAGACGCAGATGTGCCCTGAGCATGACAATCTGTATTCACACCGGGAAGGAGGGGTCATGTGGTATTATACATCCATTGTCAGTTTGTTTATACAAAGTACACTTAATTTGCAAATCAAAGTAAATCTGAAGGGAGTTTAGAACAAACAAGTATTTTCTTGAACTCAAAGAAGTAATTCCCCAGAGAACAAATTGCCCTTCAGCTATAACCATATTTGATTATGATATAAGATATTCTTAATCAAAACAGATGTTTTTCTACATATTAAATGAGGTTCATTAGGTGTGTGTTTTTTAAAGACGGTGAGGCTTTTCAGGCCTAACCCCAGTACCAGAAACAAAGACTTGAGATAGAAACCATCCTTTGAATGAAATGACAGCACAGAACCTGTAGAAAAGAGAGAAAATTGGAGCTGGGATCCGACCTCTGGCTATAGAGGAGAAAGTTCCTGGCTAGAGCTCTTGAGCTCTCCAGGCCTGGGGGAAGACAAGAGGAGAGACAACAAGCTCCTCTTGCCCCAGAGTGATACGTTTTCCATCCTTCCCCTACCCCTCTTCTTCCTTCCCACCTGGACTTCTTGCTGTTTCCAGATGTGAAAGGACCTGACCCTTGAGAATAGAAATTTGTACTTTGAGAACTCTGGTGTTTCAAGAAATTAGACACTAGGGCTTGAGGCTAAAAGAGCAGTAAGCAGTGGTTTTCTGTTTGTTTTTGTTCTTGTTTTAGTAGCTTAATGAAGAAATTCTCACTCGCACTTTCTCCTCTCTGTGGCCTCTTATTTTCTGTGTCTTAGCTTTTCCTTATTGTTTATAAACAACCTTAATCTAATGAGCAGAGAATGATGGTTGAGAGTGTGAAGAAGGGAAAGAGTGAGAAGTGTGGAGAAGGTTGTGCATTTCTTCCTTAAGACTGAACATCCTTCATCTCCTTAACTCTGTGAAAGAAGTCCTTCCCAGCAGGTTCCCTGTCCCTTCTCTACATCGGTTCAAGTTCTGGCATTTGCCTGGGTAGGAGATGTCTGAATCACCGCATGTTTGTGTGACAGGAACTGCACCATCATTTTTGTGGTTCTCAACTCTGGCTATACATTGGAATCATTTGGGAAGCTTTCAAAAATTCTCATTTCCAAGTCACTTCCAAGATGAATTAAATCAGAAACTCTAGGTATGAAAGAAACCCAGGTGCCAGAATTGTCAATATCTCAAGTGATTCTAAGATGTAGTCCAGGTAGAGAACCACACTATTTACAGTCAAGGTTTAGGTACATTTCAGCCAAGAGACATACAATAACCTAAAGCAGGAATTACATACATACATTACTTGCCTTATTAACAGCATAAAAATATGAAAAATGTATCAAACTGTACTTTAAACACTTAGTATTTTAGAGGTATGTACATGAACACATGGTACATAATATCAAAATGATATTAAATTGATTTGTGCCTTATTGGACAAGGTCTCATAATAGTATCATTTTAAAAAGGGTTTAAATTATTTGTGTACACATGATGAGTAGAGTGTGAGCTAACACATGGACCAAGAGAATACCTTTATATTAAATTGCAATAATAGAGAGCCGTTTACTAAATCAACTTTTTCTCTTACGATGCTGTGCTTGGATAGGAGGAAAAATTAGCTGACATTTCTGCAAATATTATGCTGAAAACCCCACCCACTTCAAATAACTGAAACATGAAGTGAGCTCTAAGTGGAAATATTTGGAGAACTATATATATTTCTTCCCCTCACAAGTAATGAGAAGGATTTGATTTTTTAAGCTAGTAGTTTGTTACCAACTTGCAATTTTCTGAAGATACAGAGTATTGCTCTGAAGGCATATTTCCAATACTTGCTTTTTTTCTTCAGCAGTGGATATCAATTTATTTTATTAGACTTAGATCTTCCTTGCTCTTCCTACTTGTTGCACAGTATTTTATAATTTAGATTTTTTTTTTTGGCCATCCAAACAATTCCCCATTACAAACAGTGCAACAATGAATGTCTTTGTGGAGTCTCTTTAGGCTCTGGAGAAATTTTCCATGATGTCAAATGTAAGCTTAACAGGAACAGGGCACTGAACTTCTAACAAGAAGTCAGTACCTAAACACTGGCTATTAAGGTAAAAATTACCAGCCACAAAATGTTAATTTTTGCTTTCATAGGTCAGCTTCACAGAGGTAATTGCAATGCTGGGATTGTAGGAAAATGAAAGGAAATTGGCATCCATTTCCTCAACAAATACTGTAATTTAGTCAGTCAATTGATCAAGAAATATTTATCAAGGACCTGCCTGCCCAATGCTAAGCTGTGTGTTTTGTGGAAGGAAAACAGTGGTGAATGAGATGCAGTTCCTTCTTTCGAGGAGCTCACAATTTTAAAGGAAAGAGAAAAAATAATGTGTCTTTTGTTTTGTCATCTAAGACTTCTTGTAAGGATATGCCTAAGTCGGTATGGGACCATATCAGAAGACCCACTGAAAGGGTGGGAGTGTCTACTAAGGCTTTTCAAGGTGTGATTTCTAACTTGAGGTCTGAAAAAGCAGTAGGAATTACAGCCTATTTCTGGGGTTGGGATGGGAAAGACATTCCATGCAGAGGAAACTGCATGTGCAAACATGTAGAAAAAGAGCTTGCATATTGGTGGGAGTAGAAGTAGCTCAGTACTGCTAGAGTTTATGAGAGATACACAGACATTTACTAATGTGTGGTCTTTATTTTACTGCTATAATTTTGATGGCATTAACCAGATTTTTTTTTCTTCTATAGTAACCCACCCATACTTAATTTTATAAGTACACAATCCTTGGTCACTTATTCCATATTTAACAAATATTTATTGAAGTGTGCCCTAAGGCAGTATGATGTCTTGGATGTTAAATTTAGATTTCACTCAAGGGTTCAGAGAATAGCCTTTGAGGAAACACTACCAGTATGTATGATGTCTTGGATGTTAAATTCATATTTCACTCAAGGGTCCAGAGAATAGCCTTTGAGAAAACAAAGGTAGTGTAGATATAAAATCAGGAGCCAGATTCAAAAAGGCATTTTCATGAAAAAAATTAAAAATTTTAAAGTAGTTTACAAGGTGCATGAGGAACTATTAGTTTTATAAACCAAAAAAAATTAAATATGAATATATATTTTTTGCAATGGGATTTTTATAATTACCCTGTTAATTCTATCACTTCATGTGACAACCCAAACCAGAGCTATCAAGGTATTCAAGTAATTTGAAGATATGCACTTTATTATATTTATTTCTTTTCTTCTACTCTGTTCTGTTCTACCCCTTAAGCATGTCTCATTACGTTATGTCTTAATGATTCTTTAATTTGCATTTGGTCAAATAAAATATGAAACGACTCTATCACAATAGCCACTTCAGTAATCAAGATGATAATGTAATAGTGGAATGTTAAAATATTGTCTCGTTTAAAATTAATATAATTTAAAATATCATGTCATCTACTCAAAATTGTTTCCAGACACTCAACTGGACATTTAATTGGAACACATGGGAAATAGCCCAGTAAAGTGTCACCATGGAAAATATTAAAAAAGAAAAAAAAACACCCAAAAACTAGAAACAGCAAGACAAAAGTTTAATGGATGTGATCTTTGAGTGTTTGGAGTAGTTATTTGAAGTGACATATCTATAAATGTCAAGAGGAATTCATACATTTCACAAATATTTGTTAAGTGCCCACTTAGTACCTGGGCCACTCTAAGCACTTGTGATTCATCATTGACTAATTTAGTAGCAGTTGTAAGTTCCTTTTGGATTTGAGAAATTATTGTCAGTAGACATTCTCTTGGATACCTTTGTTTCTTAGATTTTCTTGCCCATGAGGGCAAACCTGGGATCTTGAACTCAGTGGAAACAGATGACATTTCTGTGATAGCAATTATAGTTTATACTTAATATTTTATATCTCTAAAGCTTAAATGCATTAAATTTTAGCTTCTGGTTGTTATACTTAAAATTCTGCTTGGTTTGGGCTATTTTGTTTTATTCATTATTTATTTGCTTGTTTTTAAGTTCATACTTCTATCTCCTTGCATTGATGAATATTTTAGTCTCTAAAGATAAATTAGTTCCTGTGTTTTCCATGTTAGTTTATTTTACTAAAATTGGGAATATTTAAATGAGTATTGGATATTCATCTTACCTTCTTCTCCCAATGAAAGACTATAATATTTTACCAAAGTTTTCTAAGAAAAGTGAGGGGAAATTTAAGACCTGACTTCCGACTACCTTCTCCCTCATGCCATTTTCACTGGACATATTATTTTTCCTCAAACTTCACACGACAGAGAAAAAAACCCAAAAACAAAAACAAAGGGAGAAAGTGGATTATCAGTAAAGGAGCTTAAGGGAAAGAAAGGTGTCAAGATCCTTTAGGCATAAAATCAGATTTGACACACTTGAAACTCCAAAGAAGACAGAAAGCTAGATAAGGCTCTAAAGTTGCATACAGACAAGATATAATCCATAAGGAGCTGTAGGTGGGAAGAAACATAATGGCATGGATGGAGGAAAAATAAACTGCTGCAAATAATATGATGTAGCAGAAAAGTAATAGATTACCTCTTTAAGAAGTTATCACAGAATCACACACACACATACACACACATGTGCACCCCCCCATGATATTCAATGAGTTCAATGTTAAATGGGTTATTTTCTTTCTATTTATCTCCCTACCTATCTCTCAATAGCTCTTTCTCTCACTCTTTGAACCCCAGCTCCCTCCCTCCCTCCTCACTCTCTTGTGTCATTGTTATCACTGTCCAGGTGTAGTACTTGTTCAATCCTACCTATTCTATAATAACATATGTCAGTATAAAGGCCAGGAAAGGATTGTGTCTATACATCCCCTGTCCCCGTGGAACTCGCATGTTACTTTATACATATATGTTAAATTTACTCAAAATCTTTTTGTTAAATCAAGAAATACATGAATGAATGACTGAAGTGAAAGAGTGGATGAATGGTGAACAAATGAGTGAGTGAAAAAATAAATGAGTAACATATTGTCTTGAAAACAATGCAATTTAAACTTAAAATGCTAGCCTAACAAGCAAAATAGAGAAAGACTCATAGATTGAGAGCAGGCAGACAACTCTGGTGTGTGTGGGGGTATTGGGCGAGGTGGAAGGATTGAGCAAAGGGAAAAAAGAGACAGAACTCAAGGACACTGACAATAGTGAGGTGATTGCGGGGGTAGGGAGGGTGGGAGAGGGTATAAGGGGGATAAATGGTGATGGGAAGAAAAGAAGAAAAAAGAAACATTACTGCAGGTCAGGTTTCCTAGACAGCAGACTCTGAGACAAAAATAAAAGTTTATTACAAATGCTATTGAGACCGACACCTGTGGGAGTGAAGGAAGCATGCTTGGGCAGAGGGAGGAGTGGAACCACAACTTATTCACAATAGTTGCCTCAGCTGACTCAATTTAGGGCAAGGAAGCAGGACTTTATGCCCCTGCACAGACAAGTCACTGAACAAAGACTGTCCCCAAAGGAAGGTCATGCGTTTGGAATGAGACCCAGTTGATGTCTCAGTAACAAAGGAATAAATGTTTTAGTCCTGAAGGTGGAGGATCCAGAAGTACACTTAGCATCTACTACAAAAGCGTAAGACTAACGATGTTTACCGTTTTTGTAGAAGGCAAATCTAGAACCAGTAAATGGAAGAGGAAAAGATTTTAGTACAGGATAAAGAAATATATTTAAATAATAATCATTTTAGAAATCCTAAGAATAGAAATACCCCAACAGAGCTCCAATAGTCTTTTTTGTTCTGTTACATAGATATTAGACACCAGATAGCAAAGGGAGAAATACAACTTAAAGTAATTCTCAACTTAGGGGTCTGATTTTACATTTCCATATATGTATATATCTCACTATAATTCAAACTCAATGAAGTTTAAGCAGGGGTTCATATTCAGATATTTTCTTATTTTTATCACAAAATGAAGTCATCAATTTCAGAATGAACCTATGACTATTAGTAATTAGAACCTTGGGATATCTGGGGGCATGTGTGAATAACACTATATATTTTTCCCATAGGTAGTAAATATCTAAGGAAAGGATATAAGAGAATTAGAGGAATGGGAGAAATAAAAGGACATTGAACAGCTGCATTTTTTTGAGGGAAAGCAGCTATGTACTTTCATATAAGGAAAGGAAACTAGGGATGGTTGAACCCTGCTGAGTACCAGTCCCCGGACTCCATAATTTATGTATGTTATTCCTATACTGATAGAAATATGCTGTACAGCATGGACTGGGTACCAGGTACTTTACAAATAAACTTTACTATATTTTAACAAAATCATTCGAGATATGTATGCTTATATTATATTCTCATTTTATAGAAGGGGAAATTGAGAAACAGAGAATTTCAATAACTTGTCCAAGGTCATGGAGCTAGGAAGTGATAGTGCTGAGAATTGAATTGAGGGTAATCCGAGATACCGCCTCTCATTTAAAAGATTGGTCTTCATTAATGGCTGCAGAATGGTGTGAAGTATTTTAAATTGAGAAATAACACCAAAATGCTGAGATAAGATTGCCAATCAAAATAAAAGTAGTCCAAAATGCAATGAAAAATTCCCCTTAAAGAGGATTTTCTAAAGCAAGGTTGGCACACCTGCATTGATAATAAATCATGTATTTGTGTTTTTTGAATATGCAGCTTGTATCATGATGGATTGTATATATCAAACCTGCCCACTTAAGAAGAATTCCCAATGTATAAACTCTTTTTCAGGGCTATACCGGGCTTTTCACTGTTCCCTACTGCCTCCAATATAGGAAAACAGTTAAAAGGAAAGCATCGTCTAGTGGAGTAAGACTGAGGTTTCATTCCAACCTCATCATTTACTAGCTGTGATGATTTGGTTAAATTATTTAAAACTTTCTAAGTATTGGATCTTGCCTGTTTAAAGGAGTATGATATCTACCTTTTAAAAAATGTCATAAAGTAAACAGTGGGGTAACCTATCCATAGATCCTGGCACAAATCACAAGGGCCAAATACACTGTATCTTAAATCACCTTTATTTCTTGGTCCGGTAACTGCCCCAACCTTTAATTCATAGAAAGTAGTGGATAGATGCCTCCCAAAGGAATTCTAACTTAATAGTCTGAAATGTACTTACCCAGCATATTTCTTTGAACCATATTCTACCTTCTTGTTATGTCTCTGGTCAATTTCAGTGAGTATTCATTTTTTCTTTGAAGGCTACTTATGAAAGAGAAGAGAGAAATAAAACTGTCTATTTTTCTTTGATTAACTTTTTCTGATATATAGAAAACTGGCATCTTTGAAGACCAAAGTGCAAACTCTAAGAAGGTTACAGCCATTAGCTAATGTAAGGCTTGGGCTTTTTCTATGGATTTATTTATACCATCTCTACCCTTCCCAACCACGATAAATAAGAAACAGTTGAGGTTATTTGTAGCAGGACAAGGAGATAGATTTTGTTGGGCAGCTTGATGATGGGCCAGGAAGACTTTGCATGAAAGCTCCACAGGCTTATGGTTATTTAGTTATTTTTTGACAATAAGAAGGAAAATGGATGGAGCCACTGCTTTCCTGTTAGTGAGCTATTCTAGGCTAACAGTGAGGTTATAATTAATCAGTTGACATTGGATAAATGATAACCTTTGTTTTTAACATTTGACTTCTGGGCATATTTCCATACCATCAAATTACTTATTTTGAATGTTATAACTTTATTATAGAACTATGTGTTTTCGTTAACTGGTAATTTATACATACAATCAGCTTTCATATTTTCAGAAGCCAATTATTCAGTCTCATAATTTCCTAGGCTCCCTGGTACCAGTGTTTTCCCTTTCTTGCCCTTTATTGGCCATTCATCCACAGCTCTACCCTAGGACACAGGGAGGAAGTAAGTTGCTTAGGTGAGTCTTATATGAGATGGTTGGATTTCAGGGTTTATAAAGGTCAAATAGTGAAAAAAATCAAATGCAGATCTAAAGTAAAATTGCATTTTCATTTGTGGTTACTTTTTCATTATAGTATTGAAAACAATATGTGGTCTTCTTGCTCTCAATATTCAAAGCCAAATTTATAGTTACAACAACAGCAAACAACAACAAAAACCCCGACAGTCTGTGTGTATTTGTGGACCTGTGTGCATGGCAGAATATATTTTTTGGCACTGTCTCCTTCATTGAATCCTTCTAACACTGAACCTGCGTCATTCTAGTGCCACTTATCGCCACTACATTATTTGTAAACATATCTCATGCGTACACCTTTGGCAGTGTAACTGCATCTTAGTCATCTCTGCATCCCCCTTGCCTAGACTTTGTCCTACCATCATTAGAAACCCAGCTTTGCTGCTGAATGAGTGAATGAATGAATGATGAATGAATTTTTAAGGGACAAAATTAGAGCACAATATAAATAACTCTTCCTATTATATATGAGATGTCATAGTTCTGCTCACTTTTCTAAGCTGAAAAGTTGAATCTTTGGTGTTGCCAACATTAACCCTGGAAAGCTAACCATCACGGTAGCCACTGCCCACAGAACTGCTGTGTGTGATTCTAGAACACACAGTCTTGTTAACACGGCCCGAGCAGCGGCTCCTGCTGAAGCCAGGCTGCCATTGTCAGCAAGCAGACAAAGGATCTATCCGAGGCTGGAGACAAGTTTGATATATGCAGCTCATTCCTCGTCTTGCAGCATCACTGCCACTCATGGCCTCCCAGCTGTGGGGATTTTGTTCACTTCTAGCACCTACAACATTACTACATAAGCTTTCATAATCTGACTGTCAGAAATATCTCAGGGTGAGTATTGTACCTGGGAAAGATTGGCATGGCATGGCCAGGGACACGGCAAGTGATGCATGGGAAACAACAGTCAGGCTTTTCTAGGACAGGTTTTTCACTTTTTTTTTTTTTTTCTCCTCTCTTTCTCTCTCTTCCTCTGTGTAACCAGATCCAAGGAGCTATCTGGACCAGTCAGGCCCCATTATTAGTGCTGTCCCTTTACACTGTGATCTGATTCTGGCTCCCTCCGCCCCAGTAAGGTAGTAGTTAAAAACAAAGGGTAGTTTGAAGATGATGGAAACAACTGGGAAAATTTGCCGGTGCTAACATCTTCACTGTTTTCACAGTTGCATCTCACACCTTACTCTGAGGGAGACAGAGGGACCCCTGCACACACACACACGCACATGCACACACACACACACACTTCAAACTATATTCAACCCTGCAGGTTTATGGAACCTTGGTCTCCCCTGAGCACATGGAGGCACCCGATGGAAATGCAGCTCCTCCCTACAAGGTCCCCAGTGAGAGGCCGCGGGGATGATCACTCGGATCCCTTCGTCCCAGGGGGCTGGCATGGAGGTGGGATCCCGGGGCCTGGTTTTTCATCAGGGTGGAGGTTCTGGGCCTTGTTCACGGGAGGGGGGGGGCACTAACGCAGTGGGTGCTGCGAGGCCTTGCTCAGCCTCTGTCCCCCGGATCAGCACCCAGGCCTGGGACCGCCTTGGTCTTAGGCCTGCGCCAGCGCAGTAACAAATCCCTCCCTCATTTCAGCATGATGAATGGAGAGCCGTAAGGAAACCGGCCACACTGCCCTGGCAGGCTGCCTTGTTTTCTGCTCTCGGGGGGAGTGACCCGTCAGCACGCGCCCCTGCGCCCGCATTTCCCTGGCGCGGCCGCCCGGCTGCTCTGCCCGCTGGGCCCGGGTGCCCGCGAGGCGAGCGCCGCAGCGCCGGGCCTGCCAGTGCCCAGCCCGGGACCAGGGCGCTCTGGCGGGCGCTAGTTCCCCGGGCCGGCTGCGCCCTCATTAGGGTTGCCTGTCTCCCCTGAGACAGGCTGTAAATCAAGCTGCGAGGCATGCCTTCTTAAAAAATGGGAAAAGGTACACAAACACTAACGCGGGGAAATTCTCCAAAAATAATAAATATAAACGAAGAGGAGGGATGACACCTTAATCAAGCCGGCTGGTCGCTGCAAGCAGCTCAGCCTTTTGCTAGAATGGAAACGAGAGTTTTGTTAGGTGGCTCTTGGTCCCTGTAATTTGTTTCATTGTCATAAAAAAAAAAAAAAAAAAAAAAAGGAACTAGCATAGAATTATTTTTCTTTTTTTCTTTTGGGGGGTGGTTTAAAACAGTGTGGGATGAAAAATGCAAGGACATCTGCACAGCTGGGTGGGCGATGATGGTGACGCTGGACTTGCATTAAACAGAAGTTGAAAGGAGCCCTGGCTGGTGTGGCTGAGTCGGTGGGAGTGCCCCTCAGGGCACCGAAATGTCACCGGGTGAGTCCCGGTCAGGGTGCACACCGAGATGGTGGGTTCCATCCCTGGTCAGGACACATTACAGCAGGCAACCGATCCATGCTTCTCTCTCATGGGGAGTTTTTTCTATCTCTCCCTCTCCCTCTCCCTCTCTCTAAAATCAATAATAATTTATCTTCGAGTGAGGTTTAAAAAAATAAAAATTAAAAAAATAAATAAAATGAAAGTAAGAGGGAAATAAAGGAGGGATTTGAAAGGCTGGAAGTTCCTCTCTGAGTAGAATTTTCTATAAAATACCATCTCCTGAGAATCATAGTCCTGAAATATACCCCAGAGCTTTTTCAGAGACTACCTTCTGACTAATCCCAAACCATCAGGGCTATTGTAAGAGCCTCTGTCTCTCAGGGTTGCCGTAGGATAACATGGCATAATACAAATGAAAATATTGTTGGACTCCAAAGTCATTACTCACAAGCTTGTATGTGATTTGGGGACAGAGGTATTCATCAAAATAATCAGAACTATTTCTGTTATTTGAGAAAGAAAGCCTGTATTACTTATTTACCGTATGCTTAGGAGCATAGCACATGCTATGAAGTGTACCAATGAAATAGGAAAAAAAATTACAGTTGTCTTTATTGGATTTTTCTATCTGATTTAGGATGAAAGTCTACCAAGGCTGAGTGATGCAGTAGAGTCAACAAGGCCCATGGGAATTTAGAGGTTAATGAGCATTGGTTTGATTGGCAAAGGTTTCATATAAAAGGTGGGCGAAGAGGGTTGTCCAGTGAGCAAATCAATTGGAGAAAAGACCCTGGTGTGTTTGGGGAACAGTGTGGAGAATAGTCCCTTGGGCAGGAGGATCACAACCTTGTGTAGTACATGAGACAACTAGACAGCTCTTTTGAGGACAGATGAAAGAAAGTTTTCAAGAAAATTCCAACCAGCACAAGTGTTCCAGGTGACAAGTCTATCACCTTCGTTTTGTTTTGTTTGCCTGCTGGAATAACCATACTCACGTTATTTGGAACACAGGAGGTGGAGAGAGAGGTTCTGGGGTTCCTTGCTGTTTTGCTATTGAATTTTGGTTCTGTGTAGTAGCAATAGAAGTAATTGTTGCTAGGCCATGATTTTAGGATGAGCCACTTGGAACTTGAACACAGTCCATATTGCCCATCACTCAATCTGTCATCCGCCTTCCATCTCTACCTTTAGCTGAGGACAGGCACCCAGGGAACCATGGGGAAGAGCTAGACCACTTAAACTGGTCTGTGCTCAGGTTGTAGAGGGAAAGGAAACCATCACTGGGGTTCAAAGAAAGGTTAGGGTTGCCTTAACAAATTGCCACAAACTAGAGGGCGTAAACAGTAAGCATGCATTGTCTCACTGTTCTGGAGGCTAAAATTCCAGAATCAAGGCGTCTGCAGGATTGGTTTCTTCTGAGGACTGTGAGGGACAATGTGTTCGAGCATCTCTCCTAGCTTCTGATGGTTCACTGTCAATCTCTGATGTTCGTTGGCTTATTGACATGTTGCTTGATCTCTTTCTCATGTTCACATGTGTTCACCCTATGTGTGTGTCTGTGTCCAAATTTCTCTGTTTTATAAGAACACCAGTCACACTGGATTGGAAGCCCATTCTACTCCAGTACCACCTCATCTTAACTAAATACGTTTACGATAACCCTATTTCCAAACAAAGCCACATTCTAAGGTATTAGGGGTTAGGACTTTAACATATGAACTGGAGAGGGGAACAATTTAACTCATAAAAGCAAAAATAAGCAATAGTGCTGTTTCAAATTACTCTGGGGGTGATGCTATTTTTTCTCTCTATAAACTGCAGTAATTTTAACTCATTGATTAATTTGGTACGTTTTTCAGTAATTATTTAAGGTAATATTTGGGGGGAAGTGGGGGACCAACAAGACCTCCCAACAAATCACTTTCTTATTAATCTTCCCCAGACTGCTGTGGCTGGGACAGCCTTTTTCTGGAAAGGGATGTACCTTCATTTTTACCTCTAAGTGGGCATTCCCACAGCAGACTGTTGTTTCACATGCTCAGGCCCTCCAAGTAATAGAGCTTTGTTTCTACTAGCAGAACCAGTAGGGGGGGAGGGAGGGGAAGGAGGAAAGGAGGGAGGGGGGAGAGAGAGCAAGAGATGGAAAGAGAAGGGAGGGAAGGAGTGGAAGGGAGTGAAGAAGAACCAGGGGAGGCAGAAAAGGGCCTGTGGCCCTCCGTCGGTTCTGACCCAGGAGATGGCAGCCTCATTTCTGACTTCATCTTAAACAAGGGAGCACATCGTGGCGATGACTCAATAGAAGGAAAGGGAGTTTTGAAGGCATTAACACTGGAAATACAGCTCTGGGTGTGCTTTGTGTAAAACTAATATTTTCAAAGCACATCTGCCTATTGAACATAACAGTCAAAACACGTGGCAAACATTTTTACAGTTTTCCACCAGGGGGTGCTCCCCCCAATGGAAAGAAACAAGAAAACTCTAACATTTGTCTGAACAGCCCCAAAGAAAACATTTGTTTCTGCCAAAATCCTGGAAACAAACATTATTATTCTTTGGGAAACAAGCATATTGGATCATAAAATGAGGTTTTTTTTGGGAAAAACACAGCTTTAGAACATATATGTATATATTTTAAACTTGCCTGAATGATAAAATGGAATTGGCTGATAAGTTTGATTATTTCAGAAACTGAGAAACAGAATCCAGAGAGACTTTTCAAACCATTCATTTCCAGCTTAGGAACTTTTATAATGCTCAATGCAAACGGAGAGAAAGAAGCCAAATCTCCTGACTGCCATAAAGCACTAAAAAACCATGCATTCCATGTAATGTATATAGTCAAACCCCCTTAGAAGGTGTGTAGGGATTACTATTAACAAGCAAGTGTTCTAGGATCTGATTTTTCTCAGGCTCTACAAAGTGCAGGTTTGATATGTCATATATCTGACATCCTACTCTTGAGAATTTTTTTGAAAGTCACAAACAACCCTACTTTTAAGAACTTAGTCTTAAAAGTTAAAAACCAAATATTTAGTCCTATGGTGTGGAGCTCAAGGAATGATTTATTTGAAGCTTTAGTATATTGTTTCTTTTTTCCTTTTAAATGTACTTAAATTTTATATTATGAAACTTATTTGTTTTATAAAATTTATTTTGAAATTTAAGGAGTAAGTTCATATTTTCTGGAGAAAGTTGCTATAGTCCCCCCCCCCCCCCCCAAGAAGACAGATTTCCTCAAGCCTTAGTGACCTGCATGAGAGTTCCTGAAATGTCTAAGGCAGATGTGAGAAGAAAGGGACCTGATTCTCCTAACTGCACTCAGGCCAGCACATGGTCCTCACCTCTTTCCTGGCTGCTCAGACACAAGAGACCATTCTTGCCTCCAGTATAATCTCTGGAGAAGGGAAAAGAAAAGAATAGAGGATGTTTTATAGCTAAAGTAGTCTTGAGTTTCCTTTGCTCCTAATAACAAAATATATTGATAATTCCCCTCACATCTCAGAGGCCAGATATATTTAATCTTACAGCCTGTTGATAAAAGAAAAGTAAAACCATCCCTACTTTTACAAACCAGTATTTTACAATTTTAAAAAATTCCCAGCAGCCATAATGCTGCAGTGAATCACCTCAAGGAACGATGCTGATTGCTGTTCCCAACGAACTATTCCAGAAAATGGCTCTGGCTTTTCACCGGCAAGATAGCTATTCTACACAGAAACTTTTATATCATTATGTGGCAAATTAGAAACCTAAAAATTCCCCAAACCTGTTACTATATTGGATTTCATTTTCAAAAATAAGGGCAGGTAAAGAGGTATCTGAGTTAATTAGAGGGGTGAGATGGTGAGGTTTAATTTTATATTACATGTGTGTGTGTGTGTGCGCGCGTGCGTGCGTGTTGGTGTGTGTTGTGTGATATTCTGCCTTTCATTGCTCCTGCTTAATTAAGCTTTAAAAAAACAAAACAAAACATGCTCAATGGCCTGAGATGTATCGTTGCTGAAATACGACACTGAAATGAACTTGACCAGCCATTCTTCCATGCAGTGAGCAAAGCCTGCCTCGGGGGTCTAGGACATATGCAGGGGCCAGGTGTGGCCCCTTCACACTGCTGGACCCTAGCCTGGGTGCTGCTTCACCATGCCTTAAATTAGAGGGGAAATGGCTGGACCTCACTGCAGTGGGAAGAAAAATAGGGAGAAATAATTTTAGTGCTTTATAGTTAAGAAATTTTAATAACAACATCAACAACTATCTTTGAGGGACTACTATGTACCAGGTACCTCTTGTTTATGGTTTTTGAACCTCACATCACCTCTTTAAGCATTAGCTCCATTTTTAGAGCTGAAAACACTTCCATCCTCAAAGAAGTTAAGTTACATGTACAAGAATCATGCAGCTAGTATGTGGATGAATTTTCACTTTAACCCCCCATCTTCCGTGGCTTAAACCCCAGCTTCCCGGCTTCTTCAAAGTCAGCTACATGTTATGTAGCATCATGATGGACTTTTATGTTCTTGTGCAAGAGTAGCATTGCATGGAGTGCCTCTGTATTACTGCGTGAGTCTGGACAAGTCACTTAACCTCTCCTGATGACTGATTCCTTATTTGGGAAATGGTGGCAATAATATTACCTAGCGCGTAGGTTATGATAAGTAAATATATGCAAAGCACTTCTGGGAGTGCTTTCAATGCACGAAGCAATATATGAAATGTAGCTATTATATTAATACTATTGTTGAAATTGAACATTAGTGAAAAGAGCTTTTCTGCGAATACTTCAGAAGGCAGAAATACACCTGAATTATAAGCTCCCTGAGGACAAGGCATATATATATATATTTTAAATCCTCACCCAAAGATATGTGTGTGTGTTTTTAATTGAGAGAGGGGAATGGAGAGGGAGGAAAAAAGAGAGAAACATCGATGTGAGAGAGAAACATCCATCAATTGCCTCTCAAACGCACCCAAACTGATCAGTTGCAGGGGATTAAACCTGCAACTTGGGCATGTGCCCTGACTGGGTATCAAACCCACAACCTTCCAGTACATGGGACACCGCTCCAACCGACTGAGCCACACCAGCCAGGATAAGACATAGTCTTATTTGGCGAGGAGAGTGCAAGGGACTTGAGTCCATACAATTTTATTGAAAAGGGTAGTTACTTGGGATCAAGGAAAAAAAGAAATTTCAGGAATGAAACTCTGATCTCCCAGGAGCTTGGCTGAGTGTGCTCTGAGGCTTATTAAATATTCCACTAACCTAACAGTTCTTGCCTTTGCTTCTGGCAGGATCTATCCTATGGGCCAAATCTTTTATTCTGAACCTAGACAGCAAGAGGAGAAAGCAGCATGGCAGAATGGTGAGGACTGTGAGACGGAGGTCTCATGGGGAGCCAACAGAGGAGGGAAAAAGGAAACCATTAGTACAATATAATTTCTCTATAATGTAAGTTTGGAGAAAGTTTGCACAATTTGTGTTGGGAGACAAACATCTTACCCTCTGACTGTTCATTGCTCCCTGAACTCTGGTTCTTTGTTTCCTTAAAAGACAGCTGGTTGGACTAGCTTTCCTGATGTTTTCTTTTGAAAAAAAAAAAATGTGACTGCCACTCTCCGAGGGAGATATAAAGAAATGTTATTTATACACGCTTCCTCCTTTTTCTCTGCTGTTTAAATGGTGGTGCTCGAGTGGTGAGGGGCCTAGAGAGCTGTGTGCATTGTGACATTCCAGGCGGGGACACTGCCCTCACCCATCTCCCCCAGCTCAGGCAGCTTGACTCAGAAACTGTCACAGCTCAGCTCCCTAGTCACATCTTTCCAAGACCCACAATTCAACCTTATTTTGCAGCAGCTGTAGCGTTCTAGAAACCTCACACTTCTGCCTATATGCATGCCCTACAGTATTTCTTGTTATTCCATAAGGTGGCCACACACACACCTGTCTCTAAGATGCTCTAAATCTTGCCCAAGCAATCTGGTCATGATTCTATCCTGACAGGTCCATAGCCCTGCATGTACAGGATAAAAACACAAGATGTCACAACCGAAAGGATGTGTTGGTATCACCTTGCTGACCAGCTGTAATTTTCAGATAAGGCCACTGATACCCACATCACTGTTAGTGGATAACCCCAAACCAAAACCCAGGATTTCTGTAACTGATGTAGCGTGTCTTCTTTTGTGTTGCATGACTTGACTCCAGGTTAAAATGATGCTGTTTTGATATTTATGATACATGTTGCTGTCTGGAGTATCTCACTCTTAACTCCAAATCCCACCATTGAATTTTTCAAAAATCTCTCTCTCCTCAGTATATTTATAAGTAGACAAAATGAGTGTCAGTTTTTACGTGGTGTCATTAAAGAAATTCTAAGAAATTTCTGCTGCATATATTTCCAGGGACTGGCTAAGTCTAGGGACTCCAAAAAAATCAATCTTTCTAATCTTAATCATTTATGATGGCATAAAATGTAATTTTATAGGATTTATATGCAGACAAATAATAGAATATGATAGTGATTAAATAGTTTTTATTAAAGAATTTTAGGCATGTGAGTAATATCACCATTAGATTTATCAAGAAACTGTGACTGAAATAATTGTGTTCAGGTTCTCATGAGTAGGCAATAGGGAATCCAAGAGCTTCTGGGTAATATATATATCCATTTTATCACCTCTAAATGGAGAGATCATGATATGGCAATGTAGCTGATACATATTACACTTAAAATGGAATTTTTAAAAAATAAAAATGATAGCTTTAGGTGGTGAATCACATCACACATTTTAGAATGCAAGGGGATAGCTGTAAAATGTTTAAACTGAGATTCCTATCCCCTGGCCTGGACCTGCTAAGTCTTCAATATTGGCAGTGGGGCCCTGGGATACGCATTTTAAGCAACTATTACAGTTGATTCTGCTCCATAAGAACCTCACTTTGATAAAATCTAGTTTAAAGATTTGTTTGCTCAATGGCAAAGGTTTTCTAAGAATACTAAATTCATATTTAGCCCAGCCGAGTGTGGCTCAGTGGTTGAGCATCGACCTAGGATTCAGGCGATCGGGGTTCGATTCCCTGTCAGAGCACATGCCTGGGCTGTGGGCTTGATCAATGACTCTCTCATCATCGATGTTTCTCTCTCTCTCTCTCTCCCTCTTCTTTCCTCTCTCTGAAATCAATAAAGATATATTAAAAAACAATTTAAATTCATATTTAACCATGCTTGCATAAGTTATCAATAACTATTGGTGATATTTTCTTTTAAAAATGCTGAGGATACTACCTAATTTCCTACTTAAAATTCCTTCTAAAAATGCTGTTGGTCAAAGGGTAAGATTAAAGATTGAATAGTTGAGTCTCCAACTATAACCACATCAGTTTGCCACTGGAATCACGGATGTTTGCTGTGGTAGAGATGGCGTGTCCTAGACTGGGCAGTGCATGCAGTGGGAATGGAGGGCTTACTTCCTTAGCTTAGACTGCTTCCCTTGAAGTCTATGTCTAGAAATGACTAACACACGTTTATGTGCATAATTCCTTTCACATTGTCTTGTTGCTCAGAGAGCTTGTTCTTTGAAAAGCTGGGAGAAAACAACACATAGCACTATGCTGTGACCTTCCTATTAGTGGTGATCCCCAGCAATGCCAAAGCCTAAATATTTTCATCCCAGTGCTGGTCAATATAAGTATGATGCAATTTGCATATGTAATTTAAAATTTTCTAGGAGCTACATGTCTAAAAAATGGATAATTTAATAGGTAAAATTAATTTTATAATGTATTTTATTCAACTATGTAGACAATTATCATTTCAACATGCAATCCACACAAACATATGAATGAGCTATTTCACATTTTAGTCATAACAATTCTTCAAAATCCAGTGTGTATTTTACGCTTACGCCCCTGCTGAGTTTGGATTAGTCACATAAACCGCCACACTTGGCCAGCAGCTATGGTTTTGGATAGTGAAATTCCAAAGATTAGAATTTGTTTTTAATAATTATTTTAGAAACACTGAATAAACACTGATGTCAAAGGTAACTTTTGAGCATTGAGAAATGTATGGATTATTAATCACTTATATAGAAAATACTTTGCCAAATTACTGAAATTATTAGTAGTGGTTCCATTTGTGCTTCCATTTTATTTGCATGAACTTGTCTAAAATATGTTCTGTGCTAACAGGTGAAGGAAAGAGGGGAGGGAAGAAAGTTACAATTTTTTTTATTTTTTTTTTATTTAACCTTTACCTGAAGATATGTTTTTATTGATTTTAGAAAGAGAGGAAGGGAGAGAGAGAAACATTCATTGGTTGCCTTCCTTAAGAACCCTGACTGGGATCAAACCCACAACCTTTTGGTATATGGAATGATGCTCCAACCAACTGAGCCACTCCAACCAGGGCAAATTTACAGTGGTTTTTAAATATCAAAAGGGACTTTTCACTTCAGGTGATAGCTACATAAATCTAGAAACCCCTGCATAAATCAATAGTTCCTTTTGAAAATCTTTGGCTGCTCTACTTATTCAAAACCATCAGAATCCCATGGGAATTGGTTGAAAAAAATCACAGTGGAATCTGAACAGAGCAGCAAGCATGCTGTTTCCAAGAGAGGGTGCTGAGATGGTAAGGGAGGGCTATTTCTATAGATCGGATTGCTGGAGAGCTAATCAGACTTTCCACAGGCAGTGACAATGGGCAATTTATTGTGATGCTTCTCAGCTCATGGGAACCAGCAGGGTGTGACAAGAACGGTTTGCCTCAGAAATACACGTCACAGTTTCCTTCAGGATTTTAGAAATAGTAATAATGTTTATGTCCATAGAAAAGAGCAAACTCATATATTTTGGAACATTGACCTTGGCACACAGGACCACCAGTTGGGGATTCTGCCCTGGAGGGGTCTTAGGAAACTACTAAGGAGTCATTTTAGATACATGAAGGAATTCCCAGTATTTCCTTGGCTGTTGTCCTAACAAAGGTAATATGCCAGGGGGTGTTCTGCAGAGGGAAAACACTTTTTTATTTTCTTTTGAAAATTGTGTGGAAGGAAGGGTGCTAAATACAATGAGTAAATACAGTATGCAGCTACTCAGAAATGAGTTAGCTGCTCTTCAATGTTTTACATCCCAGAGAGAAGTGATCTCAAAGAAATCAGATTCTAAACTGTTAGCTGTCTTACAAATTAAAGCCATCAAGTTAATTGGGCTAATTACAAGTCCATTACAGCCTAAAAAGGACAGGTTGTTTCACTTGGGTTCGTTACCTCTTATAGAAGGTTATCAGCAGAACCCCCAACCGAAAGGGTATGGCAGAACTCTCCATTTGAAAATGTTTTGGCAGTAGAGAGATCCATCTCTTCCAGGAAGGTTTTGCAAAATATTCCCACCCCATTCAGATTGCCTTTTTAATTCTATGATTCTGCTGTGCTAATTCCATTTAGAATGAATTACTTTGTGATGGTCACTACCTAACTTAGGTACTACTCTAAGCAATAGAAAACAACAATAAAATCAACACCATAAAAACAGACTGCACATTTTCCTCCAGTAAATGTGGGGAGTAAATATGTCTTTCTATTTATGAATAACGTTAGCACTCATTGTATACCAGGCATTAGAATTCAACATTGAACACTACAGGTATGACATCTGCCCACAAGGGGCGCACTGTCTAGCTGGGGAGACCAGCATTAAGCATAATGAAGCAAAAATATTCACTGCAACTGAAAAATTCTACAAAGAAAATCATATCAAAGTTTATAAATGAAGATTTAAATAGATAAATAAATAAATAAACCAAAGAACGTATAATATGAAAAAGTCTCAATTCACCACCAATAAACTAAGTGGATATTAAGCAATGAGACTCAATATCATTTTTCACCTATTAGATTGGAAATAATTAAATACTCTTGAGATTTTTCTATCTTGCATGTGTGGAGGCACTGTCAGTTTGTACAACCCCTTTGACAAGTAATTTTGCGATGTATGTAAAATACCATAACCCTGTTCATATTCTGACAACTCACTTCCGAGACTGTTCCAAAGAAGCGAGTCTAAACATGGAGGAGAGGGTACACAGAGGAAGCTATTCATCAATGTTATAATGGTTGGAAATTAGAAAAGCTTTTAAATGTCAAAAATGGATAAATGATTGAGTATACATGGAAAAAAGTAATTACGAGAGCAAAAGGTACAACATTCAGGCAGTTCTAGTTCAAATCCTAGATCTATTTTTTTAAAGAGTTTCCTTGTCTATAAAGTGAAGATAGTTTGTAAAGTGCTTATGAAAAATAGTGGTACATTTAGGAAGTCATTTCATAGAAGAATGTCACCTCTTCCCTCTTTGCCCCTTAACTAAAATCTGTCTTTTAGGGCAAGCACAAAACACCTGATTTTATTTTCATCTCAGGACATTTAAAGCAGGGAAGTTAGGGACCAGTGTTGATCTGGAGCCTGTGTGACAGGCACTGAGCTAGGTGCTTTCATTCGGGCTTTTGGTTTATTTTATTTCAGGTAAAGGAGATATTCCTTAACTTTGTGTTAGTGTAACCTATACACTACCCTAAACACAACTGGAAAATACCACCCTTAACAAAAGCCTTCCCTAGCCTTTTCTACAGAAACCAAATACATGTGCTGACATTTGGGGAAAGAGAGCTGAAATCCAAAGTCATTGGGAAGCATTTTCTTGTCTGTGTCCTATTTTGGATGGCTGACATCAGAAAACAGCAAACCCTGGAAGGCAACTTAGCACCGTACAGAAGTCGACTCTTCCATGCCTTCTTTGCTGTACAGTCTTTCATCCCATGGTTTGCATTCCTAGTTGCAGGTCAGGATGACTTGGGGAAATTTTTATATAACTTCCCCTCCCTCCTCACACCTTCCCCTCTTCCTGGGCCAGAAGAGATTCCGATTTCTTTGATGGGACATAGAATCTGGGCATTAGAATTTTTCTTAAGCTTCCCAAGTGATTCTAACTGCAACTACATGGCAGTTACCTTTGCGCCAAGACTCCTGAGAAAGGGGACAATAAAAGTTAATTTTTTATTACTGCATGTTGAAAATATCATGTGGCTCCATTCCTTCCTTTTGTTCTGAGCCAGGAGAGAAAAAGACAGACAGTAATTAGATTGTTTCTATATATCTGCTCACCCAGGCTCTCTGGACTCAGAAGATTCATGGCAGACTTTCTCTTTTTTCCCTTTTGAAGTATCATGCATCGTTTTTCTATTCCCTTCTCAATGAGATAAATTCTACAATTCATGACACACTTTTCCCCATTCTTGTCAGATACTTCAGCCTGCAACGTTTTCTTTTGTTCTTCTGTCTTCACAGGCGTTTCAGCATTCTCCCATCATCTTCTGGAAGGAAATGAAAATGTTTTGAATTCTAATTCCCTCCCAGATATGGCATGCTATCATTAAGTGAGGCAAACCATTTTCCAGAATTTATAGCAATTTATCCACAGGTTTTTGGCTTTTTTAGATAAAGGATATTTGCTGTCTCTAATATTTTGGAGCATACTTTTCCAGCAATTTAGCACACTGACTAAGTAGGCCAGTGATAGCTGACTGGCTGTGAGAATATACTATGCTGCTTTGTACTAAACAGATTTTATGGCTCTGGGGCCTAAACACACTACAGTCATTTTTAGTGTCCTAGAGCAGGGGAAGTTTTCTCTAGTTGAGAAAAGTCACTCAGTCAAATATTTAGTGAGGGCTGCAATGTGGTGAGTCCTGTCCTAGATGCTGCAGAAACAGGATAGAAAAAACACCTACTATTTATGGCTCTTAGGCTTTTGTGATTATATTCTTAGGTTAAATTCCTAGAAGTGGCATAATATAAAAAGAAATGACTATAAACAGTTCAAATCATTTCCAGTAGGTAGGTATGTGATAAAGCAAATATAATAAACATTAATTTTAGTATGTAGGTTGTAGACATCTGATGTTCATTATACATATTTTTCCAGCTTTTCTGAATGTTTGAAAAATGTTTTAAAAGAATAGTTTATTGATTTTTAGAGAGCGAGGAAGGAAGAGGGAGAGAGAGAAACATCTACCTGAGAGCACAACATTGATTGGCTGCCTCCTGCATGCCCCCTACCGGAGATCAAGTCAATAACCTTTGCATGTGCCCTGATCAGGACTCGAACCTGCAAACTTTCAGTCCAACCAACTGAGCCACACCAACCAGGGCTGAATGTTTGAAATTTTTAATAATACAATATTCAAAATAATTTCAGGAGAATAAGTGTATTTATCAAAATAAAGATTAATATACAAATGAAACAAAACTTAAAAGCAAATTTCAGTTTGGGAAAACTTGTCTAGTTTTTATAGTAAATAAAAGGTGTATTTTCAAAATATACAGTGTGGCTACATGTCACTGAAAAAACACTGCTCCATTAGAAAGGGAGGCAAAGAATTTGCAGAAAAATTAAATGGACAATGAGTGAATGGAGGAAGATGAATCTTAATAGTAATCAAAGACATTCAAATGAAAAAAGAATTTCCTTTAAGGTTTATTCTTTGTGCAAATATTTAACCAAAAAAAAATCATTAAAGCTTTGGTGTTGGATACAGTGAGATTCCTTCTTGGGTAGGAGGGAGGGTGATTGAGTCTAAATCTGACATTTCTGGAAAACAATTGAAAGAGATATATATCATGAGGTTTAAAAACCTTCCTTCCTTTTGACCCAGTAATCCCACTTCTAGAAATGGCTTCTAACAAAATAATTAAAGATGCAATTAGAGATCTACATGCAAGAATGTTCATTTTAAAACTTATAATAGCAAAACAAAAGAAACTGATTGCCCAATAATAAAAGAATATTTAAACAAATAATAGAACTGTTACTAAGACATATAGAGAAGTTATTAAGCATCATTTGTTTTAAAGAATATTTGAATAATTATTTGAAAATGTGCATGATATAATATTACATGAAAAACACTACATAAAATCATATCAATTTTTTTAAAGTATATATCAAGTAAAATAGAAATACATACTTAAAAACAGTAACAGTGGCTTTCATTGGATGGTTTTAAATTTAGTCTTTATAATATTTGCTATATGAGCATTCATTATGGTTACTTAAAAAAATGTTTTCAGCAAATACAAAAATAATGAGCTCAGAGAAGATTATATAACACTTAGCCTATGTACTTAAGTTATCACTGAAATATCACAATTTGTTGAGTAAAATATATGAGCATTTAAGGATGCAGTCATTCTGTATTTTGTACAATTAAGGAAGGTTAATAAAGAGATATGGCTGCCCAGCTGCAGGGTGGAAATATCAGATCCAGGGTAGTAATGCAGACACAGGCCACTGAAGCAATCAGGCTGCCTCCGGAAAAAGAAGGGTCTTCTCTCTGCAGATGCAGAGAGGAACCATGACCTAAACAAGGACTCTTGCAGTTTACTCCATGCCCCTTCCAAGGTTTCCTGATTTTGCTGGAATTTTGAATCATGGATAAATAATGCCTCGTGGCTCACTCTGCACTCTGCTACACATACTAACTTGCAAGTTAGGTGTTGTGGTCACCTCTATCTTTGTTAAGTGGAAACTGATGCTCTTAGAGATTAGGTTGCTTTGCCGTGCCTGTCTGTCTAGGAATGTCGAAGCTCGGACTGCCTACAGCAAATTCTGCTATTTTTGCACTATACCAGATTAGCTGCAGGGCTATTATCTCAATCAGGAGGAAATACTTTAGAAAATGAATACGTTATTTTTTGGTTTATATTTCTCCAACTATGAATGTTTTCAATAACAAAAGTAATTATAATCAAAGCAAAAATAGTTGTTGTATTACATTATTCTGTAAAATGTACTTTTATCCGTTTAACAAAATACTGTTGATAGTTTAGAGAAAGTTACACAGCCTTTCTTAAGGGTTAAAATTATCTGAAGGGGCAGGGGTAAGGAGGAAAAGGGCTTGTTAAAGATACAGAGTATTAGGCCAGTGCTCTTCACAAGGTCTGGCAGAGATCTGGAATGCGTAATTTTTACAAGGGCCTCACATGTTTTTTAAACACAGGCAATTTAGGGAAAATACGTCTCTAGGCTGGTTGATTGCAAACTGTGGGGTACATATGTATCTCCCCATACCTTAAAAGTAAAGATTCTAGTTCAGCAAGTCTAGGGCAGGGCCCAGGAATGTGCATGCTACACATAATCTTTGCTTAATTCCCATGTGGTTATCTGTAGGCCATTCTTTGAGAAACCTGCCTTATTTTAATTTGTATAAAGCATCTATGTAGTTGGTATTGGGAAAAATGCAAATGTATATGTGTCCCTTGTGCCCAAGAGGACATAGGGAAGCAGAAATAAAATAGTTAATAACAATAACATTTATCAAAATGAAAAAATAAGCCCAACAGAATATGGAAATATATTTCATAAAGAAGGAACATAGATAGCTGAATAATCTCCAAGGAGGGCCTATCCTTAGTCTGGTTCTTTAAAAATGTGTATGGTTAATGGTGGTGGTGGAGGGAACATGAAAGGCTTCCGGATTGAGGAGAGCAGGAAGAGGAACAGAAGGAGAAAAGAGCAAGGCACTAGAAGCAGGGAGAAAATGAAAAAATATATTTGGAGAGGAAGCTGGGCCCCAGTGATAATGTGGCCTCTGAGATTCTCACTTAATCCCTTGAAGGGATGGACAGCGGAGGGTCACGGACAGGGAATGATGGATGGCGCCCTCCCATGATATATTGCAGTGTATACGCTGACCTTTCAAAGGTTTACAAACCTCTTAAATTAGAGTTGACATATGCTAGGGAGACTGTTGTTGAGCATTTGTCCGCCCCAACTTTTATCAGCCTCCGTTGATGGATTAGAGTTTTGCTGCGCCTTCCCAAACTGCTTCCCTCAACATGAGGCTCTTATCATCTATCATGGGGAAAAAAAAAAGAGAGCTCTAGTTCACAGTTTTTTTGGATATTAACTAAAATGGAGATTTTAAGGCCGTAGGCCAGACCTATAGATTTTTTAGGAATCATAATTTAAGACAATGTTTCTGGACACATCTTGGGTACCCTACAATTGAGCACTGACTTATAGGCTGAGGCTCTGTGTTAACACATGTAATTCCCTCCCAACTACACATGCACGCATGCAGGCAAACACCTAGATCCACAGGCAACATTCTAAATCAGTCCTTCAGGGGCACTATGATGGAGACATCTTCAAGGATCTTCTTAGGTCATATGTTACTTTTCTGCTTCAGATAATTGCAGTCAATTTTTATATGAGAGAAATTCTCTAAGCTTATGAGTCTCCCCCTGTCCAAAACCCAGCTCCATTCTTTCTGTTTGAATTAATTTGCTAAACACTCTTTAAGACTGTAACTATGAAAGGACATTCACCAGATTGGACCAGTAGTTATTTTGCTCTTCAGTGATGGCCAGCGTTCTTATTTATGAAGGATAATAAGGCTTTATACTGACCTCTGCTGAGAGGCTAAAAAAGTGATTATCTTTATGATTCTCACTGTATATAATGACCTTGCTCATATAAACAGATATAGATAATTAGCCATGGCTATATTAATTAATCTTTCAAAGAGATATGAACTTCAGCAAATACAACTGTGAATTAAAAATCAACTCCTGTTGATTTTAGCTGAATGGGTCAGATAAGTATGTATGAAGGAGAGAAACATTGAGAGCAAAACATATCCTATACACTAAGGAATAACTTTTCATTTAGTAGCCCAAATACTGGTGTGTGTGTGCATGTGTGTGTGTGTGTGTGTGTGTGTGTGTGTGTGTGCGAGAGAGAGAGAGAGAGAGAGAGAGAGGAAGGGAGAGAGAGAGAGAGAGGGAGAGGGAGAGGGAGAGGGAGAGGGAGGGAGATTAAACAACTGAAAGCTTAATGATAAGACATTTTGGATGGGAGATAGTCATATCCACTATCTTATTCAGAAGGTTTGCTGAATAACTAATGAAAATGCACTAGTGTTTGTTAGAAATATATTTTACATAAATAAAATGAACCTGCTAAATAACAAGAGCATCATAAATATTATTCTGGTTCTAAGAAAAGTGAATCCTTACATGAAAGGAGAGGAAGATTTGCTGGACCATGTATTTACCTTTATAATTTCAACCTGTAGACAGTTGTCATCAGGACTCACATCTCTAATTCAAATGAGCTGGGAGATTACAGTATAAATCTTCTGCCATAACAAGCAGGAGGGAGGACTAGAGATCTACATAACATTCTGTTTTGTAAGATAGATGTATTCAGATTGAGATTAAAATGTTCAACAATCTAAATCAGCACACATTTATGCCTCCTTTTGAGCCATAATCAGATATGTAGTAGGTGATGACCACAGGGAGGAAAAAGAACAGTTGTCCAGAGGATAATGTTTATGAATTTATAATTTCTGGGACAAGAATGTGAAACATCTATTGAAATCTGTCCCTTACTGGTTAAGCATAAAAAATTACTTGTCCAGCAGTAAGGACAACATATGTGAAAATGTTGGGCCCTGGACTGCCTACAAAGGCCTTGGTGACTTGCAATGATGCCATTTATTGTCCAAAACCTGCACTAAACCACTTAAATTAAGCCTCATCCCAATATAAGGCCTACTACATGTTCATAATGAATTATATAGGACCTGTGGGGCTTTTCTGCAATGCAAACACAACTGTTTGCTGTGCTTATTTCTTTTTTTGTTTGTTTGTTTATTTACCCAGCACAGATGTTATGGCTCATTGAGAACCAAATGGTTTGTATAGGTGGCCATGTTTTCATGGTCAAAACAGCTCATGCAGAGATATGTGTGCTCGCTCCACTGATGCTCTCACCCTAGGAATAATGATATTTAGGATGCAGTTTAATTCAGCACAAATTGAGAACCTATAATACATAAGGAAGAGATTTAGGAAAAGCCAAAGGTCCTGGTCCCATATGAAATGAAGAAACAGGCGGAATAGTGCTTTAAGGTGTCTAATTGGAGGGGAATGTTCTGTCTAGCAAAATAGTAGCCTTGATCCTTAGAGTCAGACCATTTCAATTTTGAGAGACAGCAGGTGTTTTGTCAAAACAGACTGACAGATATGAACAGGCATGGGACTCCCCTAGAACATGCATATTTATAGAGTTTATAGGAATGGATAGTCAGGGGAAGACTTGGGCTTCTAATAAGAGACATTGGTAGAAATGGAAAACATTTTCACGTTAGTCTTTACTTAATGAGAGATCCAACCACTCCTCAAACTTTCTATGACTTTTCGACAGCTTTGGAGCATGTTGAACCCTGGAAGAAAGTAGACATGAGCAAAGCAGGGACCTTATTGTTGACAGTTAGAATCTCCTGGGTCAATCTTATGGTTGATCCAAAGCAAGTCTTGACAAGGAAAACATGCACTTTTCACATGGCACCAAAATGTGCTCGATTGCTTAATGGATCTTCAGAGTAACCCTGGACACAGATAATCAATGGACTTTCCACTGTGGCCATATTTACATCAATAGGGACATCTCTAGAATTAAATTTTCTGTAGGTTCCATATGTCTATACTGTTTTTATTTAGCAAGCATTAATTAACTACCTCCACAAAAATACTTAGTAACTTTACTCTTTACAAGCAGATGAAATTAGCTTCTAGAAAGGGAGAGTAAAGTCAACATGAATGTTTTCTGGGGTGAGCACAGCATAAGACTGAATTGTTTGTGGTACCAATTTAAGATGGTGTCTTAGCTGAGACTCCTATTACTGATAGAATAGGCTGGGTGGCTTAAATAACAGACATTTCTCATAGTTCTGGAAGCTATGAAGTCTAAGATCAAGGTGCAGGCAGATCTGGTTCCTGAGAAAAGTGCCTTTTTTTTTTCTTTTTTTTTTACTTGCATGTGGCTGTTTTCTTTCTGTGTCTTCACATGGAAGAGAGAGAGAGAGAGCTCGCACTCTGGTGTATTTTCCTGTTAGAACACTAATCCCATCATGAAGGCCTCACCCTCATGACCTCACTTAAATCTAATATCTCCCACAGGCCAAAATCTCCAAATACTATCATATTGGGGTTAGGGCCTCAACATATGAATGGGAGGGTGGGCACATTCAATCCATAGCAGATGGTGACTAACACTGGGCCATCATTTCAGAGAACAAATTCTCAAGTATGTTCTTTAGTGTGAAGACAGGCTGAAGATCAAAAGAAGGATGCTCCATTTTATCCCAGAAGGTTTTGTTATCTCCTGAATCTTCAGCTGTTCACTGGCAGATTATAACTTTCTTTGGATTAGACCATGAGAAGGATATCAAATTGTTTTTTATTTCCTCTTACACAATGAACAAGGAGACCCCCTGTGTAAGAAAGAGTAGAAAATGTAAAGAGTACTGCTGTGGGACTGGGAAAGATTTCCTTCTTCATGGCCCAGTAGCTGAAGGAAAGATATTAGAAATCTCCAATATAGGTATCCTTTGTACGCCTCTCCTTTGTTGTTAGCAATTCACAGCTGGCCTTTTTTCTCTAAGTTCCACTTTTCTCAGCAGGCTTTAATGATACCAACCAATTTTTCAGTCTTTTAGATTAGAATACTTATTCTTTGTTTTATGACTTGAATACATGTTTTCTCTCCTCAATCCTTGTTGACAATATAATACAACTTTTAAAAGTTCCTTCAAAGCACCTATTATTTTACATTTAAGAAATGCCCACAGGTAGACATTATCTAGTCCATTTCAGTGTGGCCCTTGGGGGAGGGTGCTCTAGGCCTAGAACTTTATTGAGACTTCCTTATTTGAGCTTGCTTCACCAGTCCAGCAGAGATGGTAAATTAGGACTTGTCTACTCTAAAAGATCTTAATTATATAGATGAAGCTGTTTGTCCAGCAGCCAAAGTCCAACTTGTATGGGCTTGGCTCCATCAAAATGTGTTGTGTCTTTTTTTTAAAAAAACAAACTTATCTCACCCAGCTGGCCTTGGCTTAGCAGTTGAGCATCGACCTATGATCCAGGAGATCGGGTCAGGGCACATGCCCCAGTTTCAGGCTCTGTCCCCAGCAGGGGGTGCGCAGGAGGCAGCCGATCAATGACTCTCTCATCATTGATCTCTCTCTCCCTCTCCTTCTCTCTCTCTTGTCCTCTCTCTAAAATCAATAAAATATATTAAAAAAAAACAAAAAAACACAAAAAAGAACTTATCTCACATAAGTATCTATGATCCATTAGTCATACCTCACATCATTCTTCTCCTGAGTGTCCTATTTATAGAGCTAAGATTTCTGGGATGTTTCACGTTCTTCCCAACAGAGCCTTCAAACAGGATGACCTCCTTCAGATGGTCTTCCTTCATCACCCTATTCTATTAACATCTCTTCTTATTCTCTATTCCAGGACCTTCTTATTGCCCCGTGACACATGTACATATTTGTTATTACTCATTTTCAAATAAGTTGTGCATTTCCCTGTGTGCTCCCCGCCTGACTGTCTCACCCCCCACTCCATGTCTGGCACAGAGTAGCTGTTTGATGTAACTTTGCTCAGTAGACAAATGAACGAGTGATCTACTTCCTGGACATCCATCTCTCCTTCAATAATCTCTTTAGTCCTCTCTATCAACTAGCCTAAAAAAAATGCAATTAAATTTGGAGGAGCTGGGAGCAGAACTTACCTTTGCGGGTTGTTGTGAAAGTAATAATAATACCATGAGGACTGAGAATTACCGAGTGCTTACTGGGTGCCATTCATGCTGCATAGTTTATTTTATTCAACCTGCATTAAAATGTTTTCTAACTGAAAAAGAAGAATGCAAAGCTTTCAAAGCTTAAGCTTTGGTGTCCTTACTTGCACTGCTTCCTCCCAAAGCCCAGGGAGAGAGGTCTGAACTGTGGACTTATGGACGTTTTGTATGTGTACCTTTTCATAAAGGTTATATAAGAATCAGGCCCTGCAATACCCGATTCTGTGCTGGAAATGGGGAAAGACACTTAGAGATAGAGATTTCACAGATGAAGAATCTGAAACGTACTTCAAGTTAAAAAGACTAGGAACAGATGGAGAGGGGTTCTGCACCCTGACCGTAAAACCCCAGAACTTATGTTTTCAGCCATTATACTGCATGAGAGGCAGCAAGTAAACACACATTAGTAAAACAAAGGGCCCATGAAGGCCTGGCTTATGTTTCTACTAATAAGACTTTTCTTTAAAAAAATAAATGAGCGTAGTTCTATGGCAGAGTGAGTTTTAATACTGGAAATCAAGGGTTGCTGTCCCCTGATTATGTCAGCCCTTTATTAGCCTCAATTTCCTTGAGCTCTTGCTCAGAACTTTGGCCTGCAGTGCTCCATTTTTTCCTCATTTTATTTAACACTAAGTCAGCTCCTTGGTGATTTCCCTAAGTGCCTGAGAATGGAAAATATCCTTGTCTAACTGCCTCATTCTTAAATAAGTGAAGGTGACACTATCTATATGCTAGTACTCTGATGCGTAACAGCCTTTTTGAACTGACTATCAAATTATATTGTAGGGAGGGAAAAAATTAAAAACAAAACCAAACAAAACTAATACAAACTCATACAACAAGCTGTACTCTAGAGTATGGCTTACCTTTTTGCCAGTTATCAAGTGGGGATCATAATACTCATGCCCATCTACCAATTGTTTTGTATTGTGTTTTTTTTAGATAAACAACATAATAGTTGTAAAGATATTTGGAATTAGAAGTGTTGCATGAGTGCAAGAACCACTGTATCATCAGTAAGTTGAAAGCTCTTTAGAAATATCAGTATCTTTCTCAAGACAATAGATATTGGCTTCAGTAAATGAGCTTAGCTGGGTGGCCCAACTTATTTTGGAAAGACATTAGTGAAAGTAAAAAAAATCAATTTTCACTATATCAGCTTAGATTATAGAAATCCTTATTATGTTTATCTCATAAAAATTAATGTCTCCTGATCAAATATATTAACAAAAACAAACAAATAAACACCCTAGTCTCTCAGAAATGCTGATGCTGATCACAAAGGTAAGCAAAATACCTTGTGTAGTGGCCTCACTGTCTATCCTCACTTTTGTAAAAGGGAACCAGGGCTCATTCATTCATTTATTCATGCATCCAACAAATATTTTTTAGGAGCTAGTGTTATGAACCAGACCTTTTCCTATGTCCCAGGAACATCGTGGTGAGCAAAACAAGCCACATTCCCTTCCATCATGAAAGTTATAGCCTAAGAGGAAAATAGACTTTAATCAAATAATCACAGTAATGAATTCATTATTTCAAATTAAGTTAAGTGATTTGAAGGAGAGGAATGTGATACTCTAAGTATTGAGAGCAAAGTATATAACTCAGGAGTCAGGACAGATTTTCCTAAGGAAATGCACGATTAGCTGAATCCTAATGAGTGGGCCTTGACTGGGGGAGGCGTTGGGTGGGCACATTTTAAGCAGGGGGAAGGGCGTGAACAGTGTGTCTCACTTCTGCAACAGAAAGGTATCCAGTGTACCTGAAATGATGAGAGCCAGAGAGGGGTGTGGTCTAAAGTAAGAATGAAGAGGGAGGCAGAGATAGACTATAAAGTGCCTTCTGGACTCTTCCAAGGATTTGTTTTTATCATAAGAGTAAGGGGAAGGCAATGACTGGTTTAAGGGAGCGGTAGTAGGATGAGGGAATAAAGATTTCATATGTGATTGAAATTATCTCTCTCATTTAGTGTAAAAATTAATTGGGGGTGGGCAGGGTGGATAAAAGAAGGCCAGTTGGAAGACTATCGTAAGTGATGACAGTAGGTTAGACTAAGGTGTTGACAATTCAAACAAAGAAAAGTTGCTAGATTCAAGGGTTGCCTATGACAGAGGTATTTACAGAGAATGAAGGAGAGGGAAGGATTGAGGATGACTCCAAGATCTCAAACACCTAAGTCTGCTGGGGCACACAATACTGTTGTACAGAGAGTAACATTTTATTAATGTACCTGATTTCTTCACTATACTTCTTTATTTATTTAATCAAGATTAGAGTGTTCTCTCTGTGCCAATGTTTATGCCAGTTGAATAAATAAGATTCTCACCTTCAAAGAGCTCACAGTTCCATTGAGTCATCACCTTCTAATATCTGCATCTTTGTCCCAAGAAAGCTAGGGAGAATTCTTTTTCTGCATGCACCAGGCAGCTATTTCTTTTACTGGTGGAACACTTTATTTTCAGAGCAAGCCTAATATCAGTTGTGCTTTTACCAGAAGAACCAAAGTATTCTGATTTCATGGAAAACTCTGTTGACATTATTGTCTTGAGAAAAACACCCAATTTTTGTGGTTTATTTCATGTAAAGTCATGACTACATGTAAGAAATGATTATAGAGATGTAATGTTCCCACTATCAAATTCCAGGTCCAAGCAGTAGCAAGACACCCACAAGGCAATAGAACTTTTTATCACTAGACTTGACAAGGAAACAGATTCTTATTTAAGTATAAAAATTCAAGTTCTCCTTGCTTGGTTTTGATTATTTCTGAACACATACACTACTGTATTTACTAGGGTGTTTTAATGCTTTGCTATACTTTGCCAGTTATTTGTGCTGACAGCTAAAGATATACAGTTGGGCGTTTTTGCTGAATAGTTTCTTGCAGAAAAGAGTATTCATTATTGACATCCAACGTGAAGTTACTATCCTAAGTACAAACTACCAATAACCACAGACTACCAATAACAGTGAACTAAATTGTCAAAGGCTTCTAGAGTGCATTTCATCTTTCCTTAGGAATTACAAGTGCTTTCTCGCTGTGGGGTCGATGTCTAGTTTAAATACCTGGACATGCTTGGTGATTTTAGAAGACAGCTCTATATGTCCCACAAAAACATACTTGGGATATGCTGAAATAAATGTCAAAAGAAGATTTTGTTATTGCTCCTTAAGCAGGCATTTATGTTTTTTATTTGTCAAAACAAACCTTTCATTGTAAATGGAAGATGGTATGATTCTAGACATTGTTAGATTCAATTCCAAAAGTACTCACATTATATATAATGTTGTTCAGAGAAGGAGGTTTAGAAAAGCAACCCAAAAGAAATTAGGCCTCTGTTCGGAAGGAGCTACAAGCTAAATAAAAATTTAGTTAATAGTTAAGTATCAGGTATTAAGAACAGACATACAATACTATATACAGATGATGTATTATAGAATTGTACACTTGAAACCTATATAATTTTGTTAACCAATGTCACCCCGATAAATTCAATACAAAATAAATAAAAATAAAAAGTGAATTCCGATAAAACAAGAAAGGGAAAAAGAACAGACATTATTTATCTGGCATCCAAAATGAACTATTCTCAGAAGGATAAATAAAGCATTCAAATCCTGAGAAATAAGTGTATTTCTGTGTATACCAAGTCTTTTAAATAGTTTAAAATTAAATGTACATTAGCCATGGTAGGAGTTAATTGAGCTAGTATAAACTCTTATTTTCAAGAATCTCCTTCAATAACTGATTCTGCTTAACAGTATTTTAATACTCAAGATAATTGATGGCAGTTGGCTCTTCCTAATATTACCTATATAAATGGGTGTAATAAAATCTGTTTAGATTGAACCTATTTTATAAAATATGCTTCCATAAGTCACAGTATGCTTTGCAATTATTTTTATTCAAAGATCTGTACAATATTGAACATTCCCAATTAAATTAGACTTTTGTTTTGCTAGATGTCATTTTGATGGCATTCTGGTATCTCAGTTTGTTATCTATTGTTATCCCCTTCTTAAAAAAAAAGTAAAGTGAAATTAAAGCAAAACTACCTGGACTTTTGTACCTACTCAAACTTTTGGCAGTATAAGATGGTTAGGGCTGATTTTTAAATATTAACTTCTGTTACTGGAATAGATAGTTATTTTCTTACATAGCAGGATTTGATGTAATCAGTGAAACATGCCAATCCATGAGTGGAGTATGCAATTGGGTGTAATATTAGAACAAATTTTGAATCACCAAGAGGAATAATGAAATAATGAAATAATCACCATGACCTAATAATGAAAATGTTCACCATTTCTGATGGTTAATATTCAAACATACTTCATCGACATACTATCAGTTAATAAAAAAAATTGCAAATAGAAAATAAATCTTTAATTTGAATGAAAAACAAAAAACTGTATGAGATTGCAAATGCTCTATTGAACCTGTTTTCTCTTTACTCATTAAAAAATCCAGGAAGGGAACAGTGGTTTTCCACTTTGTATGAGGTTAGAATTTCCTTCTGAATATTTTACAATACTATTCTCTGGGAGGTCTTCTACTTGCATTCAAATTAATGTTAATAATAAATTATTAGCAATGGCTTTGATAAGAAAATTATATAATTGTATTTGCCTCTGAGCAATTTATAAAACCATGAAGTAAATTTTTCTTATCAATGAATAAAAATGGTCCTTTAATGTTTTGTCATTAAAGTTAGAAGAAAGAAAATACTTTCCAATTCTCAACATGGTTAAAACTCTGAGTGAAAACCAAATAAATGAATAATACCAATTTGCCAATGAATAAAATTATATGAGAAATTAGTTTGTATTAGTTTGAATAGCTTGTTGATTAAAATCCTAAAAAATGTAGTTTGTAATTATGATTTAATTTTTTTTTAATGTTTGGCTTGGTTTTCACCCATGAGACTCACAATGTAGTAGCAGAGGTGTATAGTTTTGTTTATTTTTCCTGGTGTTTTTAACTTAATAAATCCTGCATCTTCATAGTCCTTAGAATGCTGTTTCTATTAGGCATTTCCACAATTCAAACAACTGAATTTTTTGTTTTCCTGCATCTATAATGTGTATATGCATATGGTAAATAAAAAATAATGCCTAACCAGGCAAGCATGGCTCAGCAGTTGAGCATTGACCTAGGATACAGGAGATCGTGGTGTGATTCCCCATTAGGGCACATGTTCAGGTTGCGGGCTCAGTCCTCAGTCGGGGGGTGAGCAGGAGGCAGCTGATCATTGATTCTCTCATCATTGATATTTTTATCTCTCTCTCTCCCTCTCTCTTCCTCTTTCCAAAATCAATAAAGACATATTAAAAAAATAATAAAAATAATAATGCTTAATTCATTATCTCTTAGGTTTGATCAATTGAAACAAATATTTTATTTATGAAGACTACATATGTTTTAACCACTATATATAGTGGTGGTTAAAACAAAGAACTGAGTATGAAATAGTAAATGCTCCATTGAATCTGTTTTCTCTTTACTCAAATTAAAAATTCCAGGAAGGGAACAGTGGTTTTCTACTTTGTATGAATTTACATATATCTATATCTATCATCCATCTTCTTTCTATCATCTATCTATCATCTATCATCTATCTATCTATCTATCATCTATCTATCATCATCTATCTATCTCTATCTATCATCTATCTATCTATCTATCTATCTATCTATCTATCTATCTATCTATCATCATCTATCATCTATCTATCTATCATCTATCATCTATCATCTATCTATCTATCATCTATCTATCATCTATCTATCATCTATCATCTATCTATCATCTATCTATCTATCTATCTATCTATCTATCTATCTATCTATCTATCTATCTATCTATCATCTATCTATCTATCTATCTATCTATCTATCTATCTATCATCTATCTATCTATCATCTATCATCTATCATCTATCTATCTATCATCTATCTATCTATCATCTATCTGTCTATCATCTATCATCATCTATCATCATCTATCTATCATCTACCTGTCATCTCTCTATCTCTCTATATCTCTCTATAATCTATCATCTATCTATCATCTATCTATCTATCTATCTATCTATCTATCTATCTATCTATCTCTATCTATCTATCTATCTATCTCTATCTATCTATCTATCATCTATCTATCTAATCTATCTATCATCTATCTATCTATCATCTATCTATCTATCTATCATCTATCTATCATCTATCATCTATCATCTATCTATTTATCTATCTATCATCTATCTATCTATCTATCTATCTATCTATCTATCTATCTATCTATCTATCTATCTATCTATCTATTATCTATCTATCTATCATCTATCTATCTATCATCTATCTATCTATCTATCTATCTATCTATCTATCTATCTATCTATCTATCTATCTATCATCTATCATTATCATCTATCTGTCATCTATCTATATCTATCATCTATCTATCATCTATCTATCTATCTATCTATCTATCTATCTATCTATCTATCTATCTATCTATCTATCTATCTATCTATCATCTATCTATCATCTATCTATCATCTATCTATCTATCCATCTATCATCTATCTATCTATCCATCTATCTGTCATCGTCATCATCATCTATCTATCATCATCTATATCTATGAAAAGGGCAGAGGGCAAACTCCCAAGTCTAATTTGCTATCTAAATGAATCTGAAATGTGGACAAGTCTGGCCCTGTTTTTCATATGACTCTTCTAACTTTCCGGGGACCTGTTACTCTAAGTGGAGCTACCTGGATGGAACTACCTGAGGGCTTCATTAGACAAGCATTTCCTGACCTCCTTCTTTCATAGTATTTAACCTAACTCTAGTTACTCTTTCTTTTGGCTCCTTAATACACTTTTCTGATCACACTTCTAAAAGGGAAAATCAGCAAACCAAACAAGCAAACAAAATTCCTGGCAGACTAAGCTTAGAGACTCTGTGCTAAAGGAAGGGTGAGAAGGAAATATAAAACTAAGGGAAAGGTTATGCAAACAGAAAAATAAAATCAAAGCTAAATCTCAGTGCTATTAAACATTTTTCAATGAAAAACTATTTTAGGCCCAGAAAGAATATCATAGCGTAAATATTGGGGACCTCTTTTAATATGTTTAACATCAATTAAAATGATCAGTAGTAGGAATGTTACCATATCGGCTTTGGGTTTTTAAAAATTATGTTTATTACCGATGAGAACACACCTCAAGTAGAAAAAAAGAAATTGGTAGTGGTAATGTTTAGAGAATAAGTAAAAGGGAAATGATTTTTTTAATTTTCCTCTCTGTTGTGCCTTTTTTAGATCTTCTCATTTCATGTTTATAATACTCTCAAGTGCTGGGAAATAACACGTCACCCAGGCACAAACTATCTGTCTGCTCATAGCTGGTGCTGAGGCCCTCAGGGGACATGGCACAGTCCCAGCAGAGCTGCCTCCTCTGCACTGTTTGGGGGTCCGCTGGCCTCCTCCTGCCACCAAGTGCCTTGGCAGAGATTTTAAACTTAGGAGGGTCTTTATATTCCACCAACAGTGTGCTTATTTTGAACAAAATCAAAATTCAGAACTTAATATCTTCTAATTTGGTCTATTTGATAGTAGCTATATTTAGTAGGTAAGTTTCTCATCTGGCTGTTGAAAACCAGGCCTTTGTCACATTCTGTCCCAGCAATAATGCATTCGAGGGAAGGACGCGGTACAAGCAGGCGCCAAGGGAAGCCCATTGCTAGGCAACTCTCGTGGAACAGCAGGTTCATGTACTCTTGCTAATTATTTTGAATTACTTAAACTTTCCAGTATTAATAAAATCCTATTGTCATCTGCCATTTGTTCTTGTTCTTTACCATTTGATTCACATGTCTTTTTCTAAGAAATAGACATATTCATATTAAGCTTATGAGCAAGTCCATTTTGGAACACAGGCCTCGGTGCCTATTTATTGAAACAGTTGAAATCTGCACTTACCAGTTAAATGAGCATATGTGCACTTTGGGTTTGGAAAGATAGGGGCCAAGTTGCTGATTTGAGCAAGTCACACAGTCAGCTCATAAAGCCTTAATTAAGTAAGCATTGTGCTTTCTTAATTCTAGTATCTGAAATCTACAGCATCCCTTAGGAACTTTTAAAACACTGAACAGAGCCTTAGCACCTCATTTAGCAGCCATTGACTTAGGCCAGTGATTTGGATGGATAGTGTTTGGATTCAATTACTTTGAAGTAAGGAAACAAATAGAAGTCAATTTAATTATCATATTGTCTTAGTTGGGATGCTTTTTTAATTTAGAAAAAGGGGTGAGAAAACAACCTATGATCAAATCTATTCAGTAGACTTTCAGATACCAGGGCTTTCACAGTAAACAGTAATTTTGTTGCTGGTGGCATCTCTGTCCCCAGGAACAATGGCCTCATCATTTATAGCACCAGTATCATCCCTCTAAAGGAAGACTTCCTGGAGCGAAGACACCGCTAAACTTCAGTGTTTAACGGGTGTACTGGAAAATGCTTGGTTCTGAGATCAAACAGACCAGTTCAAGTTCCACCTCTACTTCTTCCCAGTTATTTGCTGAGAAAATTACTGGATACCTATGGCCCTCAGGTGTTTTTTTTTAGTTTTTTGTGTTTTTTTTTTTAATTTCTGTAAAATTGCATTAATCAGGCCTCCAGAATATGGTTATGAGGATTAACATAATGGCAAGCAGACTTGGCGATATAGCTGGCACTCAATAATATTAGCTTTTGAGATTAGCAGTGTAAGGAGTTAAGAGGAAGATATTTTAAATCCTAGTGTAACTTGCCAGCCACACACACACACACACACACACACACACACATACACACACACACAACTGTGTACCCATATTTGGTAAGATAAAACAGAAAGTGTACTAATAATTTACGTAGTTAAGAACTTGGGGAACATGTGCCATTGGAGGCAAATTGGAGGTTAGTATTACAAACAACCATCTTGATAAATAGAATGTGGGTCTGAAATCAATAAAAAGGGATTCAAGGAAAACAAATGAAAACTGCACAAACAGTTGTTCCATAGGGATAGAGATGCAGGCTATACTGAATGATAAATTGAGTATAAGTCAACAATATGATGGTGCCATATAAAATCCCAGATACTGCTTTGGGGTGCATTAATAGGAAGAGCATGGAAGAAATGAGAGGTAATTATTTTGCTCTGCCAGCACTCTGTAGGCTTCAATTGGATAACTGTGTTCTGTATTTGTTCCTCAGTTGAAAGAGAATCGTAGATAAATTTGAATGAGTTCAGAAGAGAGCAACAAAAATGATAAAAGGTTTAGAAAATGAGATCTATAAGGAAACATTAAGGGAACAGGGCTTGTTCAGACTGGAAGAACGATAACAGAGAAGCAGGGCAACTACTAAAACAGAGGAGAGAGATACTATAAATGAGAGACTGGATCAATGATCTCCACCAGTCACTCAGATGTAAGTCGGGCTTGGGCTGTAGTTGATAAAAGGTAAATATTAATGACAGCTTCATGAGTATGGGGCAGTTTAACACAGAAACAAACTTTGTTTAGTGGTTATGAAAACCTACTTGTTAAATTATTTTGAAGTGTCAAACTTGGAACCACCCTTTTGTAGTTTTGATACAGTGGAAAGGAGATGGCTCAGCTTGTCCTCAAGTCCATTTTATACTAATCACAGCTCTACACAGATGCCACAGTTCATTCTGCTGCTGACATACTTATACATACAGTTAAAATCAATCTGCTTTTGGAAAAGAGCTCTTTATTATTTAAACATTTTACTTTGCTACTGTTTTGTCTTAATTTAGGTGTTGAAGTATTTAAGTTTCCCTTCAACATTTTTCTACTTTGTCATTCTTCTTCATACTCTAAATATTATTAGATTCAAATTCTAACATAAAGCTGTAATGGTACAAAATGATGTGATGAAATTTTCTGAGTCAAAAATTGTATAACAAGGCTTGATGTATTTTTATAACTTCCTGGTTGGGCAGGGTCAGTGAACAAAAGTAAGTAAAGTAATCAAGAGGCAGACCGTGGGCTTCCAAAGTCGAGATAAATGGGCCTTTTGTATCAGCCTTAGTTATGATAAATACAGATTTTAAAAAGCACCACCATGTCTTATGCGAACTTAGACATTATTTTAGCAAGTTGAGATTCAGTGGCCTCTTTTGAAAAAGAATACTTCTTACACTGGTAAGACTAAATGAGACTAATCAGAGTTTCTGGCACAGAGTAGGTCTTCAGTAAAATTGGGGAATGTGCATTTCCCCCGCTCCTGTTCCCAGCTGTTCCTTCGGCTTGCCTTTCTTTAGGAACATTCTGAGTGTCACGTCTCTGAACAAACTCAGTGGCTCTCTGTCTCCCATGTAAATTTCAGCCTCACTGGAGCTTCCTTGAAGGCCTCCGATACTTGACACTTCTCTCCCTTTCCAGTCCTAATTAGCTTGCTTTCTGGCTGGAGAGGGCTTTTGCTGCCGTTAGGCCATATTTGAAAGAGTCAGATATGCTAAGCTCTTTCCATCTTAAGGTCACGTGCTTTTTAATCATATGTCTCGAATGCTCTCTTCTGGCCTTTGCATGCCATCTCATTTTAAACCATGTAAGATTCAGATTAAAGACTCCTTTCTCAAACTGTCCTTTTTTTCTTCTTTTTTTTTTTTTTTATCTCAGTGTGTGTCCATTTTGTTAGTCTGCAGCACAGCCCCCAAATTCTCACCTTCATAGTAATCTTTTCAATTAATAAGTTCAATATTTATTGGTTAGATTCCCGCTTTGTTGTCTGACTTGTCCACTAGACTGTGATCTCTGCAAGAACAAGGTCTCTGTCTCTCAGGTGCAACACTGTCTGCCAAATGCCTTGCACAGTACCTGGTTATTAGTAGGAGCTTGTAGAATACTCTATGTCTAGCTGACTGAAACTCTTAGCCTCACACCTGAGCCCTTTGTCTTTAGCTCATTTGTTGTGCCTGAACCATTAACAATTGGCTATTAAAAGCTCGTTGTATTGTTTTTTGACCTTGTTTTTGCTTTTTTTAATTTCTGATTTTGTAACAGTTTTACTCTAATATGGCACACACTAAGAGTAGGAACCCTGTCTCACCTCGTTTCAAAAATCTTTCACTCACTAATTAAGTACTCATTTCTTCATTGTAGAGCTTTTAATTCATTTGGGAAGGGGAGGTGAGTCCCATAAGCCAGATTCCATAAATAATTCAACTCCCCCAAACATTTTTAAAAAACAGCCCAATTCATGTTACTAGTCCTGTGAGTTTCCAGGTTCTCTCTGATGCCTTATCATTTACAAATATACAGCAAATAGAAGTAATGCCATTTTTTTTTTTCTGCAGTAAGCAGAACAAATTCTCCCAAGAAACCCTCAAATTCAGCAGCAGGTATAAAACAGCTTAATATCAATGCTAATAAAGATCTGATGCCTGCTCCCTTATTACTTGGGGAGGATTATAGAACTTAAGAGGAAAGACAAAATTTACAAGTCATTTTATTCCCCATTCTCCCTCTTCATATGTGAACACTTCTTATTCTTATCATTTCCTCTAAATAGAAAACTATAGCATAAACAAACAAACATAAAACAAAAAACAATATTGCCCAGGTGCTCAGATCATTCCTGGCATTAGAGGAAATGTGGTATGGATAGGAGTGAATATAGGTATATTTTACTCTAAAATACAGCACCTGAGAACTAAAATGCAGCTAACTGAATATTTGTTAAATAAATAAAATGGCACATATATGATTTATGTGAACTTCACATTTACGCATGGGGCAGAAGAAACTTAGCCAGCACTTTAGTAAATATCTGAATAATATACCTGTTGACTATGAATTTTAATATAACTTTTAATATTTGGTCTATAAAATATAATTGTGGATTTTACAGGAATTTCTATATGCTAAAATTTTAACATGGTTTAGGTGCAGTCTAAATTTCTCTAATCTGGAAGAATGTGTTCATTTAAATTATGTTTTTGATCTCCTTATAAAGAATAATTATTATTTTATTGATCCTCTGTGATGTCTAATTCCTTATTCAGTATGAAAGAAGAAATATTATTTTTGTGATCAAAGTATAATATTACTTATAGAAAACCATGATTCCATTATGTAAGTCACTTCTGACTTCAAAACCAAAATATTAAATCAGTGCTTTTGTTTAAACATAAGAGATTGTTGGAATCCTAAGTTCCAGCCATTCTGTGTAGATAACTGTCTATTTCTTTAGTCTTGTAGTTTAGTAAGCTTTTGATGAAAAATATTACATGTAATTTAGAATATTATATCATGCTGATTTTCACCCCAGACAATATTTTTTTATATATTAATCATACACACACACACACACACACACACACCCCTTGGGTTCTAAGTCTTCTCTAAAGTTGAGGGACAAAGATGTAGAGGAATGGAGTACCTAAGTAATTCTCTCAATTCACATAAGAGCATAGTAAAAGCACTTAAATTAGAGTCTCCTCCCTCCCCCCCCCCCAATACTTAAACCATTGTTTCTCTGCTGGCATGAAGAAAATCCAGTGCCCTATATTTAACAAGCATTAGCTTCATTGATATAAACTCTGCTGTTCTAAGAATTTGCTAACTTAGCAAAAGGGCATAATATTTGATATTATATACACTTTTCATACATAATAGTTTGCAGCTAAACTAGGACTGTGATTCTTTTAGGAGGAGAGGAAAAATTGTGCAGATTGTGCTCTCACAGGCAAGGACACAAATACATTTGTAGTCCTATAGTAAGCCTACCTTATTCAAATGTAAAATTAAATTAAATTAAATAGAAAAATACAAAGACATGGCCATTTCTTTAAAAGGGATGATGCTTTATAAATCAACTAATTGGACACTGGACGTCATCATGTATTTAGAGCTGCTAGAAGTAGGCCTATTCTCTTTACTCTGTTTTAGAATCGGATTCTGGGGGGAAATGTCAGCTAAAAAGGCATTTGCATAAGAAATAGCCAGGAATGAAGAGATAATTATGGCCAGTCACCACATCAATAATCATAACTCCCATTTATCATTTCTGTAGCACCCTGTCCTTGCAAAATGCTTTACCAACAGTTGTATATGTTTTCAGTTATAAAACCATAAATGTTCCCAGCTCCTGCCTTCGATAGTTGGGGCCGTGGAAGTCAGCGTCGGCCGGTGTCACTAACACAGGCTGCGGTGGTGACGGTCCAGTCAGAAAGCCAGGGCCTCTTACGCCTTGTCTTCGAGGTGCAGTAGAGATTGGAGAGAAATGGAAAACCCTGGAAAAAGCCTTCAAGCTGTGGCCCCTGGTGGTGCTGAGGAAGAAGATGAAGGAGAATGGGAAGGAGAGGAGCTAGCAGAAAACAAAGATGGAAACATTTTTTGTCAGTGAGACCAGGGACACTGAACAGTTGCAGAATAAAGCAATATGAAGGAGAACAAAGATTTCATCAAAGGTAGGGATCTGGTGAAGAAATTGAATAAAGTGTCCACATCAGAAAAAAAAAACCCACAAAAAACAAACAGAAAAAACCTCTAGGAAATAAATTAGTACACTAAGGCAGATCACAGCTAGTGCTTTAAACAGGATATCCAAGGATGGATAAAATGTATTGCTTATTTGTGTCTAAGTTACCATCAGCCATTCATTACGAGGCTCAGGAAAATCTTTAAAAAATAATGTGGGACTACTATCTTTCTCTTATCTGGGGTAATCAGCTGGCAGTGTCTTATTAAGCCATTCATTACTAAGACCCCTCCCTATTCTAGTTCAGTGTTCCAAATTTTACCAGTGCCCTTGAAGTTTTGTTTCTTCCAGAGGGCCTCCGTTTAAAGAATGTTTCTATTTGCACATAGTAATAGAGGTATAAAAATCATGTGGAATTAACGGCTTTCTTCATAAGTGGGTAGAACAGGCGCACCTTGGTGAGGTGAACTAGACCAGCATTGACCACAGTCGGGTTCCAGTTCTGCTTTGGTCACTTCTTAGCTCTATGGTCATCAATAAGACACAATAGTTTGGGGCCTCAGTTTGTCCATCTTTAAATCAGACAGCTTCTAAGATTTTATTCTTCTCACCTGACTTTCCTCTTCTAAACTCTTCTATGTTGGTCATTATTCTGTTTTTCTCTTTAGGCATGAAAAATCCACCTTTCTGTCCCTTCATTTGACATCCTGTATATTCAATGTAATGAGTAAATGTTATAAGTACACATATACTTGAACATATAAAATTTCAAACACTTAGTGTGTGCCTTAGTCCATTCAGGCTTATATAACAAAGATTCCATAAACTGGGTGGCTTAAGCAACAAACATTTATTTCTCACAGCTCTGGAGGCTGGCAAGTCCAAGTTCAAAATGTGGGCAGATTCGGTGTCCGGTGAGAGCCCACTTCTGGTTCAGAGCTGGCCATGTTCATGCTGTGTCCTCACATGGAGCAGAGGAGCTCTCCGGGATCTCTTTTATATGGGCACCAATCTCATTCAGGAGGTCTCCACCTCGTGACCTAATCACCCCCTCCAAAGGGCCCACTTCTTGTACCACCACCTTTAGGATTAGGTGTCAACGTACACATTTTGAGGGCACAGAAACATTTAGTCCATTGCAATGCATTACTCCACTTTTTCCCAAAGTGGCATGTGAAATTATTTGAAATGGCATATAACACAGAATGCCATCGCAGTAGCCCTGGTTTACATGGTGAGAGTTATTCTCTTTCCCTATCTCTTCAACTATTTGACTGTGCCAAGAGGAGTCTTGGTTTGGTAATAATAGCCTTTAAAACCTTTATAAGCACTTGATAATTAAAGAATAACAAAATAGCCAGTGTGGCTCAGTTGGCTGAGCATCCTTCCAGGCACCCAGAGGTCGCAGTTGGATTTCTGGTTAGGGCACATGCCAGGGTTGCAGGCCTGATCTTCTCCTTTCTTCTCTCTAAAATCAATAAGGATATATTTTTAAAAAAATTAAAAATAAGAAAAATAAACTAAAACAACAACAAATGCAGCATAGACCTTAGGCTCAGAGTTTTCAACAATCTAAGTAAATAATAATACCATTATTTTCCTTTTACAGTATTTTCATGTTTGTTTCTTTATAACAAGTGACACTTATCTTCCATGTATAATAAGAATAATATAATTTTTAGTTAAGTAAAAAAAAGTATGTATTTAAAAGAAAATATCATTGAAATAATAGTGCAGATGGTATGGGAACATGGCAAAAATTGTGAAAAAGATGACTAACTTTGAGAAAAACTAGGCTACTTTACATGTTCTTCAAAATAGCCTTGGCAGACACGCTGGACGTTTTGAAATCCTGCTCTATAAATGTAATGAGCATCTCCTTTCAGGATCTGAAGTGTTTTCACTCACTGTGGCTGTGAAGGCATTGACTCAGTGTTAAATAGCTAAGTTTTGCAGAGCTCGTGAAACTCATAATCTCATTCCGATGACAACCATTTACATAGTGGAATCTATAACTGCCTTTTAAACTGTGACAGCTTTCCACCACACAGTTTCAGCACAACTTTCTCTTCCTTATAATCTCAAATGCCTTCCTTCACAGCCTAGAAATTTGATGCCTGTAAACCACTTTATAATCAATGAGTTCTGCTAGACAAGGGGGAATTATGTAAATTAATAGACTAACATATACATTTTCAAGGTCTTAAGTACTTTTAATTGTGGTAGTTGACTATTTTTAGTGATGGACTCGTTTTAAATATATTTGTATTATATTTATCACATTTAAATGATATATTAAGTTAACTTTTGAGGGGAAGGGCTTTAACTTTTTATTAAAAGTTATTATGGCTAATATGGAATTGCACAAGACTGCAGTATTTTTTCAAATATTCATTCAAAGACAGATAAATGCCAGAATATGGGGGGGAACCAAATATAGTCCTTGTTGTCATAGTGTGTACAATGTAGTGAGGGAAACATATAAGCAAGTGAGAAAATAGATATGTGCTTAAAAGCACATAATGGGAATACAAATTTACCCATTAATGACTAGGTCTTGAAACACAATGTACTACAATGTACTTAATGCTTATGATAAGTTGGACTCTGAAGCTTGTAAAAACATAGTGAAATGATACACCCAGGCAAAATATAATTTTCTGAGCAAGTCTGGTAAAACCTGCTAGGACATCCTACAGCATATCCTCTGCAATATGGGTTGGAAGGGGAGGTTGTAAGATGATAGAATGCTTACCTTACTGCTTTACTTTTGTCTTCTTTAAACACTTTAGAATGTGTAACATGTTTCCATGTTTTATCTCATAACTTGATGATGGCCCAGTGAGAGAGATTATCACCTATTTTCCCATTTTACAAATGAGGAGACAAAGTCCAATGAAGCTAAGCTACTTGGCCACTATTACTTACGTAGAAACTGACAATAGATGGACTTGAATCTTGGTCTTTCTACTACACTGATGCCAATTCTTATTGTGGAATGTCAGAAGTAGATGAGTCAGCTGATTTTTTATTTATTTTATAAATGAGGAGACTCATACCTAGAAAAGCTCAATGAATTATCCAAAACTACATTCCTGGATGTTCAGGAAAACACATGTATTTATATAAGAAACGTTTTATTCCACATTTCTCTGATACGTTAAACCTTGCTGACCGGCTATTTGGAGCCAGAACTCTCCCATGAGGCCAGCTACTTTTCTGTCATGACCGATCAGTAAGGTGTTTAAAATTACTTAAATTAATGTAAGTGCAGACACGAGTTATTTTGTGACTGGTCAGCAACGTTCAGACATAGAAACAACTGTATACTCCTGACCGGTCAGCAAGGTGTTAATTTGAAGGTAATTACGTTACATACTTACTCCATAACTGGATAGAAACAATGTCTTGGAAAGATCACTGGATGGAGCATCAAAAGACCTGGGTGCTAGTTCTGCCATATTGTAATTTATTTGTATAACCCTTGGACACATTATTGCTTTTCTTTTTAAAGGACTTCTATTAATTTCACTTGGTAAAAAAATGGGAAAGAACACATGTGGTGATATGGAGCTTTTCCTATAAGAGAAAGATCAAAGAGCTGCATTCCACAAGGTCACGGATACAGGGATGAATGATTATGGATGGTTCCAGAACTTCTTATATCCAAAAGGAAACCAGAATTCAGGAATAAGCAGAAAAACTACATTCAGAATTTCTGAAACATTCATGCATTTCTGTAACTACCCATTTCATTACTCAGGTGTCTTTCTGGATAGATAATTGACAGTAACATAGTTAAGTATTTCAAAGGCAGTAAAGAAATGGAACTTTCTATAAATTCTTAGAATTAACTTGTCCTTTTGTAAACTCTCCCCAGTTCAGTTCCTTTGGTTTTCCTGGTAATGTCCTGGTATTAGTCTCTAGGGCTGCCCTATGAAATTTTTACAAGCCCAGTGACTACAACAGAAATTTATTATCTCACAGTTCTGGAGGCTAGAAGTTCAAGATCAAAGTGTCAGCAAGATTGCTTCCTTCTGAGGCCTATAAGAATCTGTTCCATGCCTCTCACTTACTTTCTGGTGGTTTGCTGGCAATCTTTGGCATTCCTTGGTGTGTAGAAACATCACTCTGACCTCTGCCTTCATCTTAACGTGGTGTTTTCTCTGTGTGCCTGTCTGTGTTCAAACTTCCCCTTTTTATAAGGACACTAGTCATATTAGATTAGGGCTGACCCTAATGATTTCATCTTAACTAATTGTATCTGTAATGACCTTTTTTCCAAATGAGGTCACATTCTGAGATACTGAGGTTAGGAGTTCAATATATGAATTCATAAGGACATAATTCAACTTGAATTCAACCTTTAATAGGCCCGCTTGGCTAAGCAAATCACTGCAATGTACTTGATAAGAGTATCAATCACGGTTACACCAGAGAAACCAGAACCAGAGGGGAGTATGTGTGTGTGTGTATAGATTTATATATGAATGGATGGATAGATGATAGATAGATATAGATAGATAGATGATAGATAGATGATGATAGATGATGATAGATAGATAGATAGATAGATAGATAGATAGATAGATAGATAGAGATAGATAGATAGATGATAGATAAATAGATATGTCTACAGGTATGTATGTATATATGTATCTTTATATGTTTATGTATATATGTACATGCATGTATATATGCATATATAAATGTATATATATAGAGAGAGAGAGAAAGAAAGAAAGAAAGAAAGAAAGAAAGAAAGAAAGAAAGAAAGAAAGAAAGAAGAAAAAGAAAGAAGAAAGAAAGAAAGAAAGAAAGAGAGAAAGAAAGAAAGAAAGAAAGAAAGAAAGAAAGAAAGAAAGAAAGAAAGAAAGAAAGAAAGAAAGAAAGAAAGAAAGAAAGAAAGAAAGAAAGAAAGAAAATCACTGCAATGTACTTGATAAGAGTATCAATCACGGTTACACCAGAGAAGGAAAGACCAGACATGGGATGGGTGTAGGGAGAGATTGATTGATTGATTGATTGTAAGGAATTGTAATGTAATTGTGAGATCTGTCTGGGCACATCAAAAATCCATAGTGCAAACCATCGGGAAGGACAGTCTTGGTAAGAAGCTGATGCTGCAACCCACGGAAAATTTCACCTTCCTCAGGGAAACCTCAGTTCTGTTCTTATGGCCTTCAATTGAATGGGTCAGGCCATTCTAGGTTATTCAGGATAATCTATCCACAGAGCCAACTGATTGGTTGTAGGTGTTGATCACTCCTCACAACACCTTCACAGCAACCCTTGGATTACTGTTTGATTGAATAACTGGGTACTACAGCCTAGCCAAACGTACACAAAAACTGACCCTCACTGTAAGTAACCAGGAAGGGGACAAGCAGTGCCTCAGACCCCGAGCACCAGCTGAGGTGATCTTGGATATATTTCCCAGCAGTGATGGGCTGACTGGGAGGCTGGGTATACACAAGGTTTGCCTGTGATTTTGTCACAGCCCAAGACCCTGGTGTATTACTCTTTCCTAACACGGCCTTAATATAACCTCCTCTCTCCCAGTGTATATCATGAAATTGTAGCTTCATTCTTCCAATTCAATCTTGTGTTCTCTGAAGAAAAAATGCCCAAAGCAATTTTCACCCCATCACACACTGGTAATCATTTTATTTTTCTGATTACGTTTCCTTCTCTCTTTCAGCCCTTTGGTAAATTACGCAGGGACCCTCGATTGTCATTCTCTCTTTTTCTTTCTCTCTGTGTCTCTATGCTAAGTGCCAGCTGTCATTGCTTGGCAGATAATTACCATCTTACAAACAGTATTTAGGGAAATGACATCAGTTTCTGAATGTATGGCTGTCATGTCATTCCCACGGCTTTCCCCTGTTAACCACCTTCTCTGTGTGCAGGCTGGTGGGAGCATGGGGACTAAGGGGAGAGGAGAAGGGAAGACCCCTTGGCTCCAAGCTTTTGGAGGACAATTGCATCCCATTTGTCACCGTTATTCTGACAACCCTCATTTCACTCCTCCCAAATTCCCCCTGCCATATTCTGCTTTTAGTGGATAAATAAATGATTGCTTGTACGAGTTCTGCGGAATAGCTTCCCTATGTGCAGTGTTTGTAACATGAAGAAGCCGGTAGGTGGAAAGGCAGAGGTACTGGTTTCCGTCCTGCATCCTAGTATCTCTTGGATGATGCAGATCTCTCCAGCACATGATGTTCTTGATTGTTCCGTTGGATGAAAAATTCCTAAAATATTCTGAGGCATAAGGTATCTTAGTATACATTTCTTAAATTAGTTCAATAATCTGGTTTCCAGAAATGGTGGTTTAAAGATCCTGTTAATTGCATAAGATTGAGTAGAAAGGCTAAGAAAATAAGAAACACATTTATTGCCCCGGCTGGTGTGGCTCCGTTGGTTGAGCATTGTTCTATGTACGTAGAGGTCACTAGTTTGATTTCCGGTGGGAATCATGCCCTGGCTGCGGGCCCGATTCCCATTAGGGGGTGTGCAGGGGGCGGCAAATCAATGTTTCTGTCTCTCTCTCCCTCTCACTTCCTCTCTCTCTAAAAGCAATGAAGACATATTAAAAAAAAAACAACACATTTATTAACTTCATTTTGGGGATCAACTGATGTCATGAAGAGCACTAGATATTTGAGTTAGGAAATCTGCATCCTAGTATGTGCTCTTAGTTAATTAAGACAGATGCATCATTTTGTCCATAGAGCCCTGTTTTTACCATAAAAGAGTAACAATAATAACAATGATGATAATTATAATGATAGCAAACTTTCTGCGTGTCAGGCGCTGTTCCAAGTACTTTATTTATGTTAATTACTTAACCTCTCAACTTATAGATATACTGTATTACGCATAATAATTTAAAAATGAGGAGCAGGAGGCAAAGAGAGGTAGTTACTGTTTTACTGGGTTTGAACTTGGGCAGCCTAGTTCTAGAGTATAGATTCCTGCCTACTGTGGGCGATGACTAACTCAGAATTTTCAATAAGCATAAAGGAGCAGGTGGGGGCGGTGTGAGAGATCTTGCATGCTAGTCATTGGGAAGCCTTCCTAGTTATGCAGCCTACTGTTTTTCCCACTCCTCGTCTCTGTAATAAAGATTCTATACTGCTTTGCAAAGTACCATACCTCTAGAAGGGAAAGGAGGGCTACATAGTTTGGAAAAGCTTACTCATGCCAGGTTGATAGCTATTGTACTAGAGAATTCTTAGTCCTTTGAGGCCAAAGAGAAAGAATTCTATGATGGCAGCAAATCGGGCTGGATAGCTAACACTTTGTAGATTTGAATTACAATTTTTATTGAATCAGAGGAGTGATCAGAATGAACAAGTGTAGCAAGTTCAAGCCTGTGGTAAGTCACTTGGTGCATTTTTACAGTAGAAAATGTAAGCACTTTCTGATTCACTAATTGCCAATTTACTTACAAAGGTCTCTTTAATAAGAACAGTCCCTTAGTTCACAAAGCTGCAGTCCCAGTGGCCTGGTTCCTTCCCTGTACAGCTGAGGATGTTCTCATTTTTGATGCTGCTGGAATTCCACGTCTGATTTCTTCCCCACCACAGCTATGCCTTTCCCCCCCTTCCCTTTTCCTCTTTATCCCTGTTACTGCAGCCAGGACTACACCAAAAGTAGACGTGCTTCTGTCCTTAAGCTAAACCTGATAATGAACTTGATGTAGAATAAATGATACAAAAGGCTTTTAGAGTTTATGCTTCCATGAACATTGTAACTTGGTGATGTGACATGAGGGGTTAAATCAGATTCTATGGGCAGAACGGCAACCCCAGGGAAGTTTATGCTTTGGCGGACAAAACATAGACCTGGGATATGGGAGGCTTCCTCTCAAATGCTGGTCCTGCCAATTTTTGATTCTACAGCCTTGAGTAAGTCATTTCACGTTATTTTTTCTCATCTATAATATGGAGATAATTTCCTTGCAGTATTATTATGACAAAAAGATATAGTATGTCTTGCATATGTTGGAACACATGGATAGCAACTATTGCTATCAATCACGCTCTTAGGAAATTACTTCTGTGGGAAACTATAAAACCATTCCAAATAAACAACTTCTATGGTGGTATTTATGAGAATTATTTATAAATTGGGAGTTATTCATGCATTATTGCAAAATACTCCCCTTTATTTAGTTTTTTGTTGTTGTTAATGGGTTAAATATAGAAGAAGCAAATAAATTCCTCTGCTCTTAGCAACTGAGTTAAATGTAATGATCTAGAGTTTGTGTATATCCCACACAAAACTACCCACATTTGACATCCTGGTACAAATTTGGTGAAACAACCACCACACACACACAGAGACACACACGCACAGATACACATACACAGTGCTCACACAAGACTGTCCCAAAGGCTCCCATTTCTGTCCTATCTTAACACAATCTTTTTCTCTTCTTGATCCAAAGTTTTCACCTAGGGTCACTTCTCTGTTAGACCATAGAAGTAAGAAAATGGCTCCACAATGAACACCGTTAAATTATCTTTTAACACTTAAGACCTAGAAAGAAAGAAATAGCCCCAAAACGGGCTTTTCTAGACTTTTTCCATTAACACATAAATGGGTGTGGAATTATCAGATTAGCTAGTTATATATGTGAGGCAGAAGACAAAATGGGAATTGGGCATTGAAAAAAGAAAAAAAAAAGCATTAGCTCAGAAGACACACTGCCTCCCCTCACACTGGTGCCTGGGGATGTGAGACTGTGAGCCTAAACATAACACTTCAGGCATTCGTTATCCTCTGATTCAAATTTTCTGCTATAACTTTTCATATTATTAATATATGACTCAATAACAAAAGGTCATAAGATATTTGGCTAAAAAAATTTCTTTTGATAAAACAGGGTAGCCACTTTCTGATGAAATATTTTACTGGGTGGACAGTTTTTATATTAATGTCTTGACTGTGAAGAGTAAATGAGATATAAAAATAAAGTTATTATTTATTGATACTCCACCTTTTTCCAGAAAAAAATTTGTGTGCAAACTAAGGTAAACAAACATCTCATTTTCTAGCAAAAACAACTAAAAAGTAAATGTGTGTGTGTGTGTGTGTGTGTGTGTGTGTGTGTGTGTGTGTGTGTGTGTGTGTGTGTAAAGCACCTAGCAGTGATGATAATGGGCAAAAACTCAATAAATTGTAGCTGTTATCAATAATGACTAAAGATAACCATGACATTTTTATCCCATGAGTCCATCACTATGTGGAAACGCAGACATCCAGGATATGGTGCTTCTTGCTCTCTCTTTAGTTTAGTGTTGGGGGTTCTGTCCACTGCTTCCCAAATCATCCATGTGTCATTGGTCATGGCACTTAGATTGTAGAATAATGCTGTAATACAAATTTCTAAATGTCCGAGGTGTGTGTGTGTGTATATACAAAATACTGGCCTCTCTCTTCTTGCTAAAGGATCTTCCTTCCTTCAGTGTTTTTCTTATTAATTATTTGTATATTTTTAACTTTAAAAGGCAGGAAAGTTCACTATTCCTTCTCCTTAAAACCCAGTTTATAAAATAAAAAAGTTGTGACCAAAAAGTAAATAATTTGTTTTTTAAGGAAATTGGCTATGCATATGTGTGTATGTATGTATAGGTATTACATATATGTGTGCATATGTGTGTGCATGTGTGCTAGTGTGTTATATTCTAGAGTTAAATTTTAGCTTTTGCTGTATTTGCTCAAGCTTAGAGGAACAATTGGCTGACCAGGAACTGGTAGTGACGTGGTAAATTATCTTCTGCTGTGATTTGAAGTGGGTCATCTATGTGTCAAGTCAAGACAAGAGAAGGTTATGATAGGGTGAGGAACCTTTAGGGAAGGAGGAGAGTTCATTTTTTTCATTTTCTTTGTAAGACCCATAGACAGCACTCTACATCTGTGCTGCCCAATGCAGATACAGTAGGTACTTGCCATATGTGACTACTGAGCACGTGAAGTGCGGCTGGTCTAAAATGAGATGTGCTGTAAGTATAAAACACACACCAGATTTCTAAGACTTAGTAGGAAAAGGGTAAACTATATCTTTAATATTTTGTATTGGTTGCATATTGAAATACTATGTTTTTTGTATTGGGTTAAATAAAATGGGTTTATGAAATTAATTTAATTTGCTTTTTTTTTTATTTTAGTGTGGTTACTAGGAAATTTGAAAGTATATACATGCCTCTCATTTGTTGCTTGCAACACATTTCTATTCAAGAGTACTGGGGTAGGCATGTGGTTTAAGCATAGAAGCCCAGGAAGGGTTGTAAGCAAGTGATGGAGTTAGAGTCAGATCTTCTCTGGATTTGGTGGGGGCAGGGGGCAGGGGGAAAGTTTCCAGTTTGGCAGGAGGGTGTGAAGAGAGGTTTCCACTGTGACCATGCAGACCCAATTAGCTGAAACACACTTTCACCAGTTTCAGAGCTCATAGTTAGCTATATAAAGGAAACTGCAAAGGAGTAGTGTGGAACGTTGCCCCTTTCCTTTTTCTACTTTCTTCAGAGAGAATTTATTTGTGCGTGAATATTATTATACTCACCTATTATTGTCGACTTTTTCATTCTGGACAGAGTTTGCCATTCCATTAGGTAAGTATCTCCTCAAAGAAACTGGTTGATAAAAGGAAATAGTACTCCAGTTGCATTTGGAACACAACTGTTTTATTTGTGGAGAGGCAAGATCCTTTATTTCCTATCCCAGATGTGCCCTTATTTGAGGGCTCAGTCATTTAACTTTTCTCAGCCTTGTTTCCTCATGTATTCCAAACTCTAATTTTTGATAATGCTGTGAAATACACGGCAACCCTTTTGTGCCCATTTGTAATTCACACCTGCCTTATTCAGTTCAGCCAAAGGGCAAACATGCAGATCTTCCCAGCCACTTATCTTCCACTTGTTCTGCATTTGAAAACCACAAACAGTGGGACTCTAATTCACTTAGAAGTTTTATGGTTGAGGAAAATCTATCTAGGTGATCTCTCTTTTGCCCCATTCTCTAAATTGGGTCTAAAATGGTTACTATGGCAACACAAACCCTCAAAACTTGATATGTCTTCTTTAATACATCCTACTTTGAGAAACCCATACAAACAATATTTCTGGATGGTGCTGGGGTCCAATTCATTTTAATTTAAGGCTGATGCCAGCTAGAAAAGAAATATCTATCAAAATAATTTTTTTTTCCTCTTTATTGAATTTCATGGGGTGACACTGGTTAACAAAATTATACAGGTTTCAGGTGCACAATTCCACAGCACATCATCTGTACACTGTAATGTATCTAAACTTTTAGGAAACAAGGCCCTCTGTACAGTGAGGATTAAGAAAGGAACCAGTATATTAGAGAGATACCTGCAGAGCTGTCAATCTATGAGTGTTAAGCAGTGGGAAATTTCCTTGGAAAAGAGAAAAAAATCTCTGAGAGATTTAAAGATCCTATTGAAATTCACACTGAGTTGCCATTCCCCACAAAGGCTCCTTAAGCTGAGATAGTGAATGAACACCAGTCTCTCTAACCGGGCCAATGCTGACAGCCTTGGCACCACTCTTCATATTCCAGCAGCCTCTCCTGTCATCTGCAGAGCCTGGGGACCTCAGAGGCCTGGGGAGCGACAGGCGGGGGGTTTTCTCAGGACCCTGTGAACTCTTGGCTGGTCTACAAGCTAAGATGTTCCTTCAATCAGATTCCCTCTGTGCTTTAAATGAAAGAAAGAAAGAAAAAAAAATACAGCTGATTTCAAATTCAGTTTAGGATTTAAAATCTATTATGTCTTTCCGTTGAGTTCTTTGCACACCTGAAACCGCCTTTCTTTAATCACCTTCTACCACATTCAGTACCCGGTGGACGGGCCGCAAGATTGCTCTTCGCCGCTGCGGCCACCTGAGCGCGGCGCGCCTTTATTGCCCTTCTCGTCAGCTCTTTCCATTTTCAGCTCTCATTCGGTTCCCTTCGCACACACGCCGCTTTCACGTTTCAGCTCCCATTGGCCTTGACATGTGTCTTTATGCTCCTTATTTCACTGTTCAAAGTGTCTGTGAAAGCACTGTGTGGGGCACCCAGAGATCTGAGTTCTATTTCTGGATTTTCTGCATTCTCTATCCATGATTTTGAAAGGCAGGGCTTTGTTCTTCTTTCCGTCTGACCAGAATTTGGTAACAATGAATGTGATATAATTGATCATATCTCGGGTGAAAATGAAACTGAGCGGGACTGGGTCTTAGCAGACAGCCCTCAGCTGGGGATTAGGGATCTGCTTATTCTTGCTAGTCCCCAAAACTTAAATACAGATATAAAGCAAAAGAGGAGGGTGCGGTCACAGCTGAAATAATATAAGAATAAATATACAGACTTTACCACAATAATCAACATTAAATATAAGGCAGAACTATAAATTTAAAAATATAATAATACTGTCTGTAGCATTTATATATGATTTTACAAGGGCATTATCCCATTTTAATGCTTTGATAGTTCTTATTAGAACCCATTGTTTAATAAGGGTCCCATTTCAAAGCCTCTCACCTGCCTGGCCAGAGTGTTTTCACTGGGGCTGAAGACTGGCAAGTATAATAATACGCGGTCCCAGAGAAAGGCGGATGTGACAAGCATCGGGGCTTTGGAGATCATTAGTCACTTAGTGAGATATTCTATGCAAACCTCTACGCCAGTCTCCATTATGGATTTCTAAGCAACACTTTACAGCTACATATCAGGAATGACATCCCTGGGGGGAGACACGTCTTACAGGTTATAGATGATTCTCAAGATGTCTGTAACCCACCTAACAGGTGCTTCAGGGATCGCCAGCTCCTTTCCTCCATAAGAACAAATTAGTAACGCTCTCGAGGCTTAAGTTTTAATTTTTTTCCTGTCATGCTTACTGGGGAAAAGCAACATCCTGCTCAATACAAATGGTTCTCTGTAAAATCTCTTTCTTTGGCAGTCATTTTGGAAGTATAGAAGTTTGTGTGTATAGGAGACCTAATTATTTCCTTTTGCACTGTGATGGTTGAAGCATCTCATTTTTGGGAATAGATCTGACTCTAAACAGTTGTCTGTAAAGTGAGTTTTGTCAATTCTGTATATGAAATATTATTTTCCCCATTATGCATCATTTAAATTAAGTTGAATTCAGCAAACATTTTCTGAGGGCCTATTACATGCCCCGCACTATGCTGAATGTATGGGCTTCGGGGATGAATGACATGCAGCTGTTGCCTTCAAGAAGCTAGCAATCTAGCTGGAGAGTCCGACCTCTCAGAAATTAACTCCGGCAGAATGAGAGGCATGCTCTAATGACTGTCTGAAAAAAGTATTCTGGAAGCAAAAGAGAGAGTAATTAATCCCTCTCAGATGGGTCAGGGAAGCTTCACAGAAATGAGATTGGAGCTGGGATTTGAAGGATGTTTTAAGATTTTTCCAAAAGTGAAGAGTTGGGGGAGGGCAGTCCAGGCACAAGGAATGCAGAGTAGAAGGCACCGACACATATTGCAGGGGAGCTGAAATGCAACAGCACACACACACACACACACACACACACACACACAGACACAAAACACACACACAAAACAAAGCAAAGAAAAAAAAAGTGCCATCGGTGCAATGTAAGGTGAAGGGTTAGCAGGACAGGGGACCCTGAGCATCCTTGTCTGTGTCCTGTCTTAGGGAAACAACGAATCTCTTCAGATGGGTGGCATATTCGATTATTTTTACAAACATAACTCTGATGGCACGTGGAGAAATCCAGACTAAGGGAAAAGAATGAAACCAGAGAAACTAACCTGTGGAGATGATGTGGATCTGAACAAAGGGGATGGCTGTGGGGATGGGACGGGAGAAAGAAGGTAGGAGACCTTGGAGGAGTAGTGTTGAGAGGGCTCGGCAACTGGGTGGGTGGGTAAGTGGAGGAAAGAATACTCACATTGGGAGAGGAAAGGCTTTTAGTTTAGCTCTTTGCAGTTTGAGATGTTTGTGAAGCATCCAAGGTGTCCAGTAGGAAGGTGTGGAATTCACGAGAAAGGGAAGGGCCAGAGGCACGCATTTGGGAATCATCAGCACGTAGGTGGGGGTTGCAGCTCTGGAAGCAAATGGTGGCCTTGTTGTGAGATGAAAAGAGACAGGGACTCTGAGAACTCTGGTACACCCCACTGTGTGAGGGTCTGGGGGGGAGGGAAGGAGGGGACTATGATAGCCAACAGGAATCAAACATGCATGAGAAAAGCTCAGTAAAAGCATGATTGTCGAAGCCAGTTAAGGAGAGCGTATTGCTAAACAGGAATGGGAAGCAAGGCTGGGGGGGGGGGGGTTGTTTGTTTGTTTGTTGTTTTAATTCTGTCTTAGATAGCCAAGGCAGTGTGCACTCGGGAGAGGAGACTGTCTCAGCACAGACAGACCTGCATTCTATGCCTCAACTCGTCACCTGTGCTGTGTGGCATCTTGGACAATGGTTTATCAGCTATGAGCCTCAGTTTCCTCATTTTCACAGAAAGGATGGTCATGAAGGTGAATTGGGAAAAAAAATGTGTATGAAGAACCTAGAAAAGGTGACATACAGAGTAGGTCATTGACTGTGGTCGTTCTTCCTAGTACCGGGCAGACAGCATTTTCTCATTTGTGAGCTTGGACTGCAGCAGGGAAGGCAGCTCTTCACGGCCCCTCAACCAAATCCCTGGGGTCCGCCTACAGGACCACACGCCCCTGCGCTGACCTCTCTCCTTCACTGTCCACCCTCCTACTACCTGACTCAAGCGCACCTGGCTGGGCTGTGGCTCAGTTTGCTCTTCTAATTGGAAGTAGACAGTTACCCAAGACCCAGGGTCAGTAACACAGGCTTTTTTTCAGTTTCTGTTCTCCATGTCATTAGAGGGAGCTTAAAGTTGAGCTGAAGGCATTTTAAAGAGTCATTGTTCTTCTTCTTCCAGAAACATTCTAAATGTGGGCAGAGGAGAAGTGATGACATCTTTTGTTCCTTGCCTCCAAGCCATTGCCTTTCTTTTTCACATAAACGGAGCTGCAGAAATCTAAACAAAGAACACAATAATTCGACTTCGCTGCTGGACCATTTTATAGCCAGGTCGTTAGCTAAAACCTCCCTGGATTACGAAACACCTTTCAAGCTGAACATATTTTTCCATTTTTTCTTTTCCTTCATTAATTGATTGTCGCTGCCATCATAATTTTGTCCTGGGCACAGTTTGTCAGAAGACACTCTCCCTTCCCCTTCCTCCCTTCTCACAGAGCACTTCCAGTAAACAGTGTCATTAAAATGCACAAATTAGCTTCATCAGAAATCATCACATCTCAAGACTCAACTTCAAAGATGCCATGCTTTAGAATTAGAAATTGTTTTCCCTACTGTTAGGCATTTATTGATCACATTTTTTGGTGTGAAGTATAGTTTACACCAAAATATAAACCTCACCACACTATAAGCAACCTTCAACAAGACTGACTTTTTTTTTTTTTAATAGCCATGTAATTTTTATATGGTCAATTTCCAGCAATTGGATTGAATTTTTTCCATATAGGAAATATTTACTTCTTCTGGAAATTCTTTTAAGTCATTGGCTGTCCCATTAATAAAAATTATTATTACTTTTTACTACTTAGTTGAAGTCCAGTAACCCTAGGCATGCAACTATCTATCCTTTCCCTGCACTGCTGTGTTCAATGGGTACAAAAGCCTTACTAATGTCATTGACAAAGATGCCCCACACGACCATGTTCTTCATTAACTACATGCTACTGGGCAATTTTGTTGCTCTGTTAAGAGGCAATGCCATTGCTGTGAAACCTCAATACAAAACTGAATCAATATAAACTCTCTGCATTTGCTGAATTTATAGCTCCAGTCATGTGTCTGTGATAATAAAGACACTCAGCCCTTGGAAATGTTTTGGACTCTGAGTTCTGTTCTAATAGTTGTGAGGTAGATGATTACTGGCAGAGACTCATTTTTCAGCTTTTTTGTGAAAATATAATAGGGGAAGGATGATTTTACAGAGATATTCTATAGAATGAATGCGGGAAATATCAAAGGCAATTAAAGCAGCAGGATGTATACAAGGTGTGGCAAGGCCAAGCGTTGGAGATGGAGGGGGATTCTGCAGAATTAGCCACAGAACGCTGAGTTGAGCACAGACACCTCAGATATGGTACGTCTCGGGGAGGTCCAGAGACTTTTTCTTTCCTAAAACATCCAAACATCATAAAAATTTAGAGAAAATATAAAAGGTTTGGGAAAGGTGTTTCATACATTTTATTAATTCAGAGTTCTAATTTGAAATTTGTGACTAGAGCATTAATTTGTTTTGTTTGTTTAAAAAATTAATACTGTAAAGATTATCAGGGGACCTTTTATATGTTTTTCAAGATAATGGTTTTTAAGGAATTTTAGTACATGCATCATATGGAAATTCAACTCCTGGTTATAAATGAGTCTTTCTTGTATAATAAACCAAATTAAAACAGAATCTCTGCTTTGGAAATACTTTGGTGGTCATTAATTTAAATTACTATGAGTTCTTCGAGGCCAAAGCTGCTTTTCATTTTTAAGTACATATCTAATTTAGACATTAACTGATTCTGATGGGCTTCCCCTCCTGAGGTCAAACTCATGATTCTTGACTTTTTTTTTCTTTGTCATCAACAACTTAATTATCAATTAATATTTATCAATTTCTCTAATATCCATGTCATTGCTCATTTACTTAGCAAAGAAAACTTGATATGGCTTATCACACTTAAAACTCATTTTAAAGTGTTTACAAATATTAATTAAAATCACTTAACTGGTGCTTAGTATTGAGTCCTTCTATATATTTTCTCCATGTGATTTGGTTGGAAGGAACTGCATTTATGGCTTCTCCCTAACCCTCTTGTGCTTAAAAATAGGATTTTAATTTTTAAAACACATCTTTGTATTATAGTCAGTTATGCAGCCTCCTCCCTTCAAAAATCCAAGGGCTCTCTTTGCCAGAGATATACATTTAAAATATAACTTTTAATAAATTGGGATATATTTACACAATAAAATGTTATGCAGCAATGAGAACAATCTATAACTACATGTAATAATATCAGTAAATCTAGTGACATAATATTGAACAAAAAAATCCAGATTCCATTTATTTTAACTCCTAAAAGACAGAATTAATCTACGTGGATAGAACTCAGAATCAGGGTATAATATGCAGGGCACATGAGGTATTGAGTGATGGTAGTGTTCCGTTTCTAGACCTGGTACTATACACAGGTGTGTCAAGTTTGTGAGAATGCACGAAGCTGCACCATGATGATCTTTGCATGTTTGTGTATGATATGCTGTAATGCAAATATTTAAAATATGCCTGCTTTTAGTACAAAAATAAAATATGCTTGCTTTTAGTACAAAAATAAAGATTTCTGATTTTGTACTCCAAGTCAGCTCTCTGAGACCTTTATTCAGATGCCATTAAGCATCCAAAAAATAAGGAATAGGGTATCATTTTCAAATGCTCGTTTCCTCATGTGTCTGGAGAGTTGTTAGAGAAAAGAGTTTATACATCTAAGAGATATTGTGAAGCAAACCTAGAAACATATTCCATGTCTCTTGCCATCAAACCTTGATTATTTTGACTTTTCTCATCTGAAATGAGGTTACATTCCCTCAAATATGTATCTTTCATATTAAAATATATTCACTAAGTAATGTAATTATCAGATTTAATGAATATTTCTTCACTATTTTAAGGAACTGAAACAGTTAATTGATTGCAAAGAAAAAGCATCTTAAATAAAATTAGCGTACTTATATACATGGGCATCTGATTTACAGTCACATCTCATAGGTCTATAACCTGCTATAGATCAAAGTTGGCTTTGACCTAATTCCAGTCTTGGTTTGGTATTTATTTTTAATCTCGTGCATCATAAATTATTTTTTTATATGACCACATTTATTGAGTGCTCTCTACTAATGGGAAAAGGCTGGGTTGGGCAGTTCAAAGACCAAAGTCTTTATTTAGAACTGCAGGATGGACAACGGTGAAAACAATGGCCACATTACAAACTGCATCGCATCTGCACTTGTGTGTCAAATCTCTAAGTGTCATTGAAGAAAGGCCCACCTAAATTTGTTCCAAATAAGTGAGCTCAAGGACAGCAGAATTGCAAGTTGCTGCTTGTTGCTAACCTTCAAGGTTATTTTATCCCCAATAGGACACAGAATATCAATTCTACAGATTCTCCACTCTGGGCTGTGCTAATTCAGGGGGTTGCTAAACTCAGAGAAGCTGCTTTCCAAGCAGATTGGCTCCTCACTGTAACTGCAGGGTCTTTAACCAAACCCTGCATGTGTTTCCCTCTGTGCTCAGAGAATCAGGTAAGAAAGCAATAAATGAACTATAATCACTAAATCCATCTAAAATCACTATATGTAAAACATGATCACTGTAAGGCTTAGAATATCTTCCTTTCTACGGTACTGCATTCATTTTATTTGTTGTATGGTTGGTTTTGTTTTGTATAAAATCATCTCAGTAAATAAATATCTAACAAATAAAATGATTATGTTTTAGTTAAATGGCAGTTATTTGGAAGCAATGGAACCTATTATAATCATATTCCCAGATACAGGACTAAAATCTTGTAAATGCAGAAAGAAGTTTTATTGAAAAAAAAAATTCTTCAGTTTTAAATACTTTTCTATTATATCTGCTATTAAAATCTAGCCATTACACTAACAGAAAAAAATAATATACATAAGACTCATGGCCAAAGAGCTCAATTTCAAAAATTACAAAAGTTGAGGGCAATCTTTTGTCTTAAACTTTCAGTCATCAATTGTCCTGTATTTACAGAGTCCTGTAATTGGGCCTTCACAAGGGCCTGACAGAATATAAGTGCTTTCTTTCATGCAAGGGAATCCTCATCCTGTTTAGGTCAACTATGCTCTCAATATCTGAAGAAAAGCAAATGTGACAAAGCCAAGGGAGGACGAGACAACTGTTTATGAAATTATTTCATTTCTTACTTGTTAGTTTATTATATAAGTCAGACTTGGAAAGGATTTCAAGACAGATCCAGCCTCCTTTAGGTCTGATTCTTCTTCATTCCTGGTTCCTGCTTGCCCCCTGGGCCTCCCACTTAGGACGTCAGCAGTGCCCTATTTTTTTTAACACCTCTTGATTTATAAAACCACCATGTGGCATGAAACGTTAATAAAGAAACCTAATAGATACTGAGGTGCTCCCTCATTACATCTCCCTGATGTGTATGTTAACGTGATTTTGTGTAACCAGTGGTTTAGATGAGTAACTTGAAATAAAGTTTTGAGTATTTTAGTACCTATTAGGAGATGTAGGAAGCTGTTTAGACAACTCAGATCCCACCATGCACATAGCTGGGCTCTGCTGAGGCTCGAGCCAATCCAGCTTATTAAAAATTTAATCTGGATTCTATTCATCATCATTAACTCTAGCAAGTGGCCAACACATTTAAATGAAGCAAATTTTGAAGATTTAGGAAGCAACTAGCAGTTCTTCATGACACCAAGACTAATCTTCACAGTTTAAGAAAATTTGTGTCGACTCAATTTACAAGGAATAAAAATGTCATGAATTACATCATTTTGTAGAAACCATTTTGTATCACCCTCAATGCAAAGACTTGCAGTTGCTTAATGGAGAAAATGAATTAAGATTTATCATCAATAAGTGAAAGCATTTTCTCAATCACTTAAATGACTCCTTTACACAAATTGAGATTTTTTAGTGAGACCCCGCCTTTTATAATGAAAATAGATTTTTAAAGTATTCTTCTTTGGAATGTCTTTGACATGTGTTCTGGGTAGGCTGATTGCTGGACTTGTGTCTCCATGCCTGTGTATAAAGAACAGCATGTTTTTCACATGTTTATTTCTCTGAGATTTTCCACTTTGACTCTTTCTCTTATGCTCTAGTTAATGTGCACTTAAAATAAAGCAGTGCCCATTTTGCTTTATTACTTTAATTTCTTTAAAAGTGAGTTCTTTTCCTCCTCTACTTCCAGTTCATAGGCAGCATGGAGTCTTAATAAATTTCAAATGTATTTGTATAGCTGATAAATTTAATGGTCTCATCAACTTAAAAAATTGCAAGTAAAAGCAAGTGATCTTGAGAATAATTAACAGGGCAATGATGGGAGAGGAGAGTATTACACAGACTAAATGGAGGTGCCCTTATTTCTGTCAAAATTTCCACCGAGAAATGTAATCATTATTTGCCTTTGTTAATTGTAGCCTAAAATGTACTCTACATATAGATTGCATTTTATCCTTGCACTTAAAAATAATTTACAAATGCAATGTTACTGTACCTGTCCTCTTTATATCTCAGTAAACCAAGAAGCAAATGTTTGCAGCCAGCACTGACAGTGAGAGAAACTAAAGCCATAGATTGATTCACAGAAGTTTAGAGATGGCTGGGAAACACTTTTTATAGAAGAGATCATGAGTCTTTAAATGAGATCTGTAGTGACTCTAAGGAGACTATTTTATCTTTCTACAAATGTCTATGGTTTTACTCCAAAATACATTAATATGATAAATTAGAAAGGATATGTATTCCCTCTACCTAATGCATCTTTATTCTTAGCATATTCTTACCATAAAGCTTTCAGCATTATACTAAAGCACAGGGGTTGAAAGTTTCAGCCCTGAAGGAGTATTTTATCTGTCTTTGCTTAGAATTGCAAAGCACAGGTTACAATGAAACCATTGTTCAACCTTTAGTTGATTTTAATATTGTTTAAAATGCTTTACCAATAATCCCCTTATTGTCTATACCCAGAGAGAGTGCCACCACCTTGCTGTCCTTGACCCATCACTGACAAGGCCGACATTTTTTGTGGCACAGTATAAGCCTGTGAGAAAAGTGACGTTTTTCCTGTTTTACAGATGGCAAGGCTGAGGTAGAAAATGGTAATTTTCACAACATCTCATAATTCCTAAGTGGTGAAAGGAAGCATTCTGATCTCAGACTCCATTCCTAAGTACTAGGAATGGAGTCTAATGTCCACATAAACATTAGTGAGCTCAAGCTGACTTGTAGCTATCTAACCATGTTCAGCTAGTGTTAGTTTTATTTTCCTTTCCACCCTGAATTAATAGTATTTTAGAATAGGCTCAAATGTAAAAGTGGAGGCAAATTACAAATCCTAGTACGTTATTTGTTTAGCTGATTTTCTGATCCTTCTGTCACATTGTTGACATCATTTAATGGAATTCTTAATACCTTCCCATGGAGTTGTGTGTTCTACCACCAGCTTGTTAGTATAAGTCATGTAAGGTGTGCACTGCATCTGGGTCATGTAATTAAGCTATTCTGTCATGTGAGGTCAGGTTGTCTTAAAATTTGAAATTACCCAAACAAATACAGTACTCAGTGATAGCAGCAGGTAGGCATTTTATTGGATAGAGAATTGCCATTAACTTGTAAGGATTGTCAATTTTCCTGAGGAATCAGGCTTTAGGGCACATCTAAGGGGAGGAAAATGGTTTGTTTGAGCTTCTGGTATATAGTAATTACACAGGTGTATTCAACTATAATCGGAGACTTTTCGTTACTTGTACAGCTATGACTGCCACTAGAGGGCCTACTGCTGAGGAAGTTTTGCAACAGGCGCAGGTTAGTGAGGCATAAATCTGGTACTGGGAGAATTGTTTTAGATTCATGTTTAATATAAGAATGGCAACAGTTTCTAAATTGTCATTCTCCACCATAAACTTGGTGGGTTTTTTTTTCCTCCACATAGTATTTACGCTACCATATACCACTTTACATAATTTTGGCTACTATTTTCATATTCTCATTTTCACCATATCAACATCAGCAATATATTTTATAAACTTCTATCATTCCTAAATTTTAAACTTCTATCATTTCTAATTTTTCTTGAGAGTAGATCTTTTAAGGTGTCTTGAAAGCCTAAAATTAAAAAATATATATGTTTTAAATAAAATATTTAGATTCCTGGTTTAATTGATTATGTTGATATTTAGGTGATAAGAAAGTTAGGGATTCCATTCAAATAGATATTTATTTACCTATTTAGCATTTATTGAGCATCTCCTGTGACCCAGGGAATGTATTGGGTATTACAGGTACAGAACCAGAGACAGGCTGTTTTTATCGGGAGCTCACAGACAGTTAAGAGGAGAGAGACCAGTAAACAGAGAGTACACGTGGCCCCATAAATGCTATTATAGAGGCACCAGCAGAACGTTTCCTGGATACTCGGACATGAACTCAACACGGTGTCTTGGATTATTTTTGATATGTTAAGCGTGTGAGAACAAGAAGCAAACTCACATTTGATACATCGTGATGATTTTCTTGCTAAAAAGGGCAGAGTACAGGGTCCTCATTGCCTTACCGGTTACCAAGTCTAAAGACGGCCGGAGAGAGCAGGGGAACCTGGCTACTCCTCTCAAGGGCACATGCTTTCAGTCCTTTGGAAGCTGAGCCCTGGGAGAAAGGGGTGCAAAAGCGTGTTAGAGTTGTAGCAAGAATAGTGGCAGGAGAGAGAGGAGGTAATACGATCCTCAAATGGTCGGGCGATGCTTCCATATGTGGAAGAGCAAATACTGTGAGTATCACTGTTCTACACCAGTGTTTCCTTTCTTTGCAGTAAGAATGGATAGATCTTGGCTGAAGCAACCTGGGAGTCGAGTAACTGAGAACCTTTCTCTATCATATTTATAACACTAGGACAGGTATTCATTTGCTTTTTTCTAAATGATATTTGTTTCTTGCCTGCAGGTAATTTAAAATCATCTTTACCTGTGAGGGTAGACAGGATGCAACACTCAGAGCCCAAGGCCTGGGACCATTACGATGGCTGCCATCATTGCTGCCCTAAGCACTTTCTATTGCTGACAGTGTTATTTTTTTCTTTCGGATGTTATCTCATCAGCAGGACTTGTCCTAGAATTGTTTATGGCAAAGACGACTTGTATAGCATCATTTCTACTCTAATTTTGCCCCTTTGGCACTAAAATAAGCCATCTAAAAGTGTATTATTGCAACAATTACAATAGTTAATTTTAAATATCTGAATATTTGTATACCCTGGATATCCCCAAGTTTGCTTTTCACTGTATATTGTCTGCTTTGCAAAAAGCATCGATAGCTGGCTTTTATCTTTTCCAGACTTTATGAGCACCTTTTCCCTTCTGTTTCTTTCCCACTGCTATAATAAAACAGGTGAGAAAAATGAGATTTTTAACCTGGTCCTTGATGCTAAACATAATCAGTTTCTAAAATGATCCAGATGTTCTAATGATGTTCCACTATCCATTTTCCACTTGGATTATAAGCATAGATCAGGTTTTATGCCTCAAACCTATGTTTCATTACCTTACTTTAACTTAAATTTCTTGACATTTCATTATATGAAGTATTATTCTTTCGTCACCACAGTTCCATTTCACAGTATTGGGATTCTAAACAACCAGCAGAAAAGAGATAGATCGCCGTGAGAGTAGGCCATAAATAGGTTTGTGTTCATGGTGAACTATTATAAAAAGCAATTGTATAGATGTATGGCCAATATTGCTATAGTCATAGTGTAGCCAGGCTTCCTAATCTTCTATTTGAAATGATTTCTTTTCTCTTTCTAATTCCAAGTCTTGCTGATAGCAGTCTCATATAATATCTTCTTTCTTAATACCGAGCACTGATTGTCTTAAAATTTTTAATTGAAGTCTAAGTCATTATAGTTTTGCAGAAGGTGATAGGTATACAACATATAAGGTTTGCATGCTATCTCTCTGATGAATTTTGCTGCATTGGCCATGTAGCTTTACAGAGACGTAGTCATTAAAAGATGCCCTGTGAACAAACCAGGGAAATCAGAATAAGAAACCACACAGTGACTCCAGAACTACAGGTCGCTTTAGAGCATGACATGACTGTATTACAAAGTGAGATGAATTTCCTTTTTTCACTTTTCAGTCACTACTGAATATTGATTTCTTCCCCCCGCAGCTCTTACCTATAGCCTCTAATTTCCCCATAACTCCTGACAACCTCCGATGTTAAAGGAACGGGGGGAAGGTACGTTTGTATTTATATGTGGGGATGGATGTGCCTGCATACATTTTATAAATTATGTATCGTTTTAATATTCATAGTTGTACACACAGACATTTGCATATCCCTCACGCAGCCTCTGCTACACTCTCTAGCTTACTTCAAAACCCAGCCGATGTGTTTCAGGCTTACTTATCATGTGGCAAGATCCTCAGCAGGTTGTTAAGAAATATTTGTTTAAAATGTTTTCCTTCCAGAAGGGCCGCTGTACTATTCTTTTTTGTACCATTCCACATGATGCCATTATTTTAAATTACCCCAGTGGCACCCACTGGGTCAGTGCAGGCACATGGATGAGCGCTGGAAAATAATTGTAATTTTACCATCTCTTAACAGAGTACACCCTCAGGCCAAGTGGTGAAATACCACCTCCGCCAGCCCCGGCATTCATCACTGTAATGAGCTACAAAATCAATCTGTAATTGACAGAAGCATTTTTAATCAAAGTATGAGGCATTTAGACTCTCCAAATACTGGCTTTTTGTCGTATGTCAGTATTTACTTTATAGCAGGATGGGAGATGTTTGATTTTGTTCAAGAGCATGAGTTATTTCTGCAAAGGAACAAAGGTATGCTTTTCAGAAACTCTCCTTACACCCACCTGCCCCCGCTGAAGGTAACGTGTCATTGCTGAGATTTACCATAAACCATGAAGTCAGGAAGATCATGCTCAACCACTTTTGGAAGAAAATGGGACTTATTTTTGTGAATGATTGGCGGTGCTTTCTACCAATTGCCTCGCTATATGAAATTGCTACTCTTTGACTCAAACTACCACTATATCGGAAGAAACTATAATCCAAAATGTTCCTTTTCTGTACCCGCCTCCCAATTGCTTAGATCTGTCCTTAGGGATTTACAGGTATCACAAAACATTCCTCTTATTAGTATTATTCTTTCTTGGTCAAGTTAAACTCTCCAAAGTGTATTGGTAGGTAGGCATTTCAGATGACATTAAACGTTTTAATGTTTCCAAGTCATAGGAATTGTAGCCAAGGCAAAATATTTATAGATGCAGGCAACGGCTTTCTGGGCACGAGTTCTTGTGTTTTTATGAGTGGGCTCCAGATGTTTAGTATCAGCTCTTCAATTTGGAGACCACATTAGTATGATCTGTTGGAAAGCAAGGCTCTTGCATACTGAGCCATGCCCAGCATCTCTTGTACACTTTGGCCTTGGTGTTTATGTATGCAAGCAAAGCTATATCACTATCTGGCACAGGAAATAGAGCCTTTGCAAGGGAAATCATCCAGAGGTTGCAAGAATAATTGAACACATTCTACATAGTATGATGTTCTCATTTATGAATTCTGTAGTTAATTCTGTGTGTGTGTGTGTGTGTGTGTGTGTGTGTGTGTTTGAGCTCGTTTTAAAAAACTACCAACTTAAAACCTTACAAATCTTATCTAAATGACTAACATTTCCAGAACCTTAAGTTATTAACTATTTTGAGCATTTCTTCAGTGCTTCCCTGTTTAGAATATGACCTCTATGTAAATTAAGGAATATTACTGATAATGTAGTTTTAGGGAAGACTTACTCAAAATCAAGCATTATGCTAATTTCTTCAGATATCTCATCACATAGTTTTATGAACAGTTCTTTGAGCTAGATTCTGTTATTTCACCCACTTTATAGGTATAATTGAGGGTTAGACTAGTGACATAACTTGCCCAAGTTCACATAGCTGTAAGTAGTGAAAATGTGATTTAGCATAGACCACATGAATCCAAGGCCCAAACTCATAATCCTTTACATTAATGGAGTAATAATAGTACATATATCATCTCATTGTTGATCATGTTATAGCTTATCACTGGTTTCAAGCCAACCTATTTTCACTTATACATTTTCTTGACTTTTGTTCATTTTACTTAAACTTGTTTATTAAGATGTACATAAAGAACCCACTTCACATCCTTTGTTTTTGTTGGGTTTTACAATCTAGCAGAGTAGATATTAATTATTAAAATAGAAACTGTGTTGCCAGTTCAAGTATACTAATGGTGCTGCTTTGGGTCCCTTGATGCTTTTGCTGAGATGATAAATCACATTAAAAAATTACATTAGGCCATGAAACTTTAACTTTTTCTTGCAAAGAAACATCAGTTAGAAGGGAGTAGATATGAGAACAGAGTTGAGGTAAATAGTACCTTACTTTTTCTCTGACAGCTAGCCCTTAACTTGTTTGGGGGCAGATTGGTGATTTTTTAATGAAAAAAGAGTTAGGATTTTCTTTAGTCTATGAGATGTTCTCAGTAGCGAGAATAGCAGCTTTTACCTGAGAGCTTATATTATAGAACACCTTATCCTCATTTATATAACCATTGCTTCTTAGATACTTATTTTAGAAAATATGTTATTTTAACTAATTTATCTTATACGGGCAGCATGGGCAATTCACACATAGTCACACTTAAAAATCCTAATACCTGGACATTCATCATAGTAACAGATACCATGTTCTAACATTGGTGAAATTTTATTTATTTAGACATTTGGTTTAAGACCAAATATATTATTTGTTGTGCATTAGGAAGTATATTGAGCAACCCAAATATATATAACTTGTTAATCACTATTTTAAAGGCTGAGTATTTAAAGAAATAAGTTGAAGTTGGGGAAGTAATTAGAGAACTGTCCATGTTTATAGTGGGTGATATTAAATAATAGGTTCTTACTTTTACAAACATATTTTAAAGATCAATAGCCTTTTTTCCTCCAGAAAATCTGCCTTGTGCTTTTTGAAAATAGTATATAGTTTAGTGGTATTTTACTATCTTCCATTCCTAGTTATATGATCTTAAAATACACTTGAATTATTAAATATATTTTATTTTATAAAGATCTTGTTTATATTCATTTTTTAAATACTGTCAAAATAATATTTTTACCTTTAACACTTAATCATTTTTTGTATCATCTAGTTCCATAGCTGCATGGCCAATTTTGAAACAGTTATAAATGCATATCAGTGTAAATGTGTATGAAAATAAAATTATTATTAATGACAACAAATACAGTTCCTATAGCCACTGTGATAATCCAGGTCCAATCAGCCTTCCCTAACAGGCATGGCTAGCTCTTGCACAAATTGTTATTTCAGATGATGCAGAAAGACAAGAAAGGCATTAGAATGCCTAGGAAATAAGAAGGGAAAAATCTGTATTTTTATTCTAGGAGAGATAAGTAGTATGGTCCCCATCTAAAACCTTTATTGGAATTGACAGGAGTTAGAATTCAGAGCCACCTGTTGACCTGAACTGGACTCCCCTTAATGACATTCCAATCAGAATAACAATAAGAGTAAAGGGCACAGGCCTCTATTGTCAGTTTCAGTGGAGACTCTACTAACTGGGATATACATCCGCCTTCTCTCTTAATATTTATCCCAATTGATATGGCGTAGTATTGTGGTTCCAGACACATTTGGCTGTTAATGACTTGATCACAACTCCTCTGGGAATTAGTGTTTCACAGACAATTCTCAGTTATTCAAGTTGATGGAGAAAATATATCAAAGCAAAGGAAAGGACAACACATTAAGAATCCTTACATAGCATTATATTTTTCTCATGTGTCCCCTCTCTCTTCCTTCAACTGATCCCTGTCCTTTCCAGGAAGAGCTTGCAGTCAAACTGATGAAACTGATTTCCAATAAACTAGAATAGATTGGGATAATGTTCGGGAGCCCAATGGCCCAGTCCCAGTCTCACTACTGACACATTTCAAGAAAGTTGGGCTTCATGTATATATATCACTTCCCATGTGAGTTATAGTGGTATGTTGAAACAGTAAATAGTACATTTGGATGTTCTGACCCAAGCTTCACAAGGTCAGAAATCTTCCCATTTGGTAGTTAACTGCTCTTGTGTATTTCAGACTCACAGACTAATTCATCCTGCTTATAATAATAAAAGATACTGAGGCAGGTAGTGAAATTAGCTAAATGTAAATAAATACAAACCAAGCCCCAAGATACTTTCTATTACCACTATTATCATCATTAGTAAACATTCCTGAAAAATAAAATTTTAGGGATAAATGTTTCAATTGATGAAATCTCCCTGTCAAGGCAGTAGAGGAAAACAAGTATTTAGAGGGTGTCACTCTCACTTTAATGTGAAAGGCCTTAGCTTTGGGTTCTTGAGATTGAAGAGTGCTAATCTCTTTTCAGTTCTGGGTCCAAGAAATGCTACAGACCTCACCTCTTATCTGCCTTTATTCTTCATCACACACTGAATTTTCATACCAAACTATATATCCTGTTGTTCTTAAGGGATTTCTTGCCTCTGCCTTTTCTCACACTATTTCTCACACTATTTCCTACACCTTGAACATAACCACATGTCCAGAATTCAACCCACACTTCAAGGTCCTTCTCAAAAAATTAGTTCCCCCATGAGACCTTACTTTTCTTCCCACAACAATATATTATGCTATATTATACCATTTTCTAATATCATAGCACTTTCTTGTAATTTTCTTCTCATCCCAGTTGACATTTCACTTATACTCTCTGGATGCGTGTTGCTATGTCTTTCTCCCACCAGGCTCCTGTCTCCTCTAGCACAAAAGCTGCATCATACCCATCTTCGTATTCTTATAGTTCCTTGTGCTCTGAGTCACAGAAGTCATATATTTGTTGAGTGACTAAATGAATGACGATCAATAGGAAGGTTTAGGAGTTAACTGATTTGGGTTAGAATGATTTAGAAAGGAATCACTCCAGAACTGTGTGTACTTATTTTTTTCTTGATGATAATTAAAGAAGACCCATCAATTCTCCTTCCTGTTAATTTTATTCTCCACTTGCACAGTTTTGTTAACCAGAATTTGCCAATGAAGCGTCAGAACAAATTTGAGAAATGGAGAAAGAACACATGAGACTTGCAGCATTTGGAAAAAAATAGATGTATTTATCTTCTAGTCACTTTTTCTGCTTGCCAACTTGGTATAAGGACAAGTCTTTTCTATCCAATCTATACTAACACATCACATTACATTCTTTGTAAATGAGGGGGAAGGAAGGGGAAGAGATGGTTCACACTTAGGATAGTTTTAGAAATGCAGCGAAGTATTCACAGTTATAATATAGTCCATAAAGATAATGCCAAGCACATAAGCAGCTGAAAGGCCATGCTGGGGAGTCTGTTCTGACTTTTTTTTTCCTTCTATCTGAACCATTTCCAGTTTTTCTTTCTTTTCTGTGATTAGAAAGTGTGATAAAAAATCATATAAGCAGCACAGTTTTAAAATCATCTTATTGAAGTAATTAAAAGTTACACAAATACAATATCTCATTTAGGAAAGTAATAAAATCAATCAATCAATTTTTTGGATCACTGAGGTGTGAGCAAAAAGGGACAATAAAATTTTTATTACATTATCAGTCTGCGAATGGCTCCTCTATAACTTATTAAGGAACTATTATTTTTATCACCATGCTTTTCTATCAATCATTTGATAGTGGCCTTGTGCTCAAGAAAATGCTCAACAGTTTTTAGAAAGCCAGAGAAATCAGCACTAACCACGCTTGCTACTGTTTTTGGTATTCATATTGTACTGCTCTTCCCTCAACTGCTTTTATTTTGACTCAGATGGACTTTAGCATGGTCACCACTACTAGGTATAACACACTAGTGGCTGAAAGTATGGGCTCTGGACTCCAACAGTGTGGATTCAAGTTCCATCTTCACCAATACAGATTACCCACAATATTTATTTAACCTCTTCAGACCTTAGGGTTGCCTTCTGTACAATGCAGCTAGTAATAGCATCTACCTCATAGGGATGCTCTGAGGATTAAGTGAGATGGTATATGTGTCCACAGTAGTTGGCAAGTCATCACTACCTCAGTAGTGCAGTGGCTCATGCCAGTCTTCCCCTTCACTCATTTCCCACTGCCTGCATCTATATTTGTTAGTGCCCCCAGTCACTTGAGACAAGCATGTCATCTGCTTTCCTTCCTGATTGGAATGCTTAGATAGCACAGGCATGGGAGTCTCTCATGCTCAGCCTCTATCTAGTCTGTCCCTGGTCTAGCCCTCCTTCCTGGTGCATCTCTTCTTTTCCATATTTTATTACCCTATCTGTATGGGGATGGCTCTTCCATAATTTATTAAGGGCATGTTATTTATCTTATTGTGCTTTGCTGTCATTCATTTGTGTTCAACAAATAGTTTCTGTGTTACATTCTCATTGCCTTTTTAGTTCCTCTTTCTTCCCAAATCAGTCTCAATTGTCATCACTTCTTGGGTGGAGAAACACTTGAGCTGGCTGCCACCCTCAAGGCTGGAACCAGTCTCACCTAGCTCTGCAATTCCCAACTCAGAAGTGAGACAGAAGTCATCTTCAGAGAAATTTTATTTAGAAGGTGATAGCTCATTGGGGCTGAGAGTGGGTGAAGCTGAGTACCAGGAACGAAGTGGGGATAGATAGAAGGGAAACTGAGCAATGATACTTGAGTGAACTGGAGGGAATGAGTGAGGGTCTAGGAGAATGAGAGAGATGACAATGTGAGGAAAGACAGAGGCATTCTCAAGTAAGAACTTAGAGAAGTGACACTCTCACGGTAGTGATGTAAGAGGCTGAAGAGAGGCAAAATGTGAGAATATTATAGAAAGCTACTGATAGACAAATGCGAAAGCTACAGAACACACTCAACAGAGAAAAATTAATGTGAACCTAGGTGTAAGCATAAAATGCGTGAGACGGGAGAGGTAAGGAAGAGTCCACATTTTATATCTCCCGTGAGCGTGAGATGCACAGTCGTTTGGGAAACTCCTACAGGACTAAAATAATGTTGACACGGCCCTGAGAACACTGGTGCCAAAGGAAGAACTTTTCACTTTTCAGAGTTTCTGTAGGTACAAAAGCTTAGCACTGAATTACCGTATGAAAGGAATATCAAGGGGGTATCAAAGAAAATCGTATGAACTTTTGAAGGAAGGAACAATATGAACGGGTAATCTGAAAACAGTAACTGCTTTTATACTGGGAGTGAGATGGATTAGGTGTTCTGAGGTGTTTCAAAAAGACCAGCTACCATGAAGGACTGCAGAAAAAACCCTAAAGGGAATTAGCATCATTATTATTATATTATTGTTGTTGTTATCTTCACTGTTGTTAGCTTTACTGTTATCACTATTCTAGAAGTTACCTGGTATTTGTCATTACTGTTCTAAGTTTTTTGAAGGTAGATGTCTCCAACTCTTATAGTTATGTCTTGAATTATTTATGATCTCATTAATTTCAGTTGTTAAGGTAAAGTGATAAAATATTTTTCTAAAATGTGAGCCATTTGTATTTTTTTGTATTTATTTATTTATTTATTTTTAAAATATATCTTTATTGATTTCAGAGAGAGGAAAGGAGATGGAGAGAGAGATAGAAACATCAATGATGAGAGAGTCATTGATCGGCTGCAGCCCGCAACCCAGGCATGTGCCCTGACCGGGAATCGAACCCCGATCGCCTAGATCCTAGGTCGACACTCAACCGCTGAGCCACGCTTGGCCGGGCAAGCCATTTGTATTTTAAAACCTAGTTTTACAGAGTGACCATGTGCCCAGTTTTTGCCACTGGCTTGATCCAATCCCAGTTGAAACATGAGAGGCAGATGTTATCCAGGACACATTAAGCATGAACAACACATAAGATCACACTGGGTAGTTCTTTCTACATTCTGAAAACATGACAAGGAACCAGAGGAGAAAGCCTCTTAGTATGTAGTAATGCTTGTTGACACTTTATTTAGGCCTATAACTGAGAAACTTGATTGGGCCGCTTTGTTTGGAACTTTTTAACCTTCTATGCCTATGTGACCCCATTCAAGTTTTTGAAAAATATCATTTGAGGACACCTACAATTATTTGCTCTGTTTTATTTCTAGGTAAGAGAATACCTTGAATCTCTATTTCCTTTCTACACATATAACCTTCACTATATAACCAAAATAGAAAAGAAATACTTTCCTTTTATAGGCAGCCAACTCCTAGTTTCTTTTCTGGGATCCTCTTGTGCCCTCCAACTCTAAAGATTTGAAAAGGATTTCTAAGAAAAATCATATCTAGGAAGAGATGCCCCTGAAGTCTCAGGAAGTTTCAAAGTTCCAATTTATAAAGTCTTCCTTTTTTAAAAAATCCAAAAAATATATACATATAAAGTCATAGTCTCTCAAAGTTTTGAAACTTTCTACATTTCCTACCAGAATTAATCATGTACCACTAAAAAGTCAGACTCTAACAACAGATAAGAGGAAATATTGTTCTACTTTTTCTTAGACCTTTCTATGTCTATATAATTTGTTTTTTATTTTTATGGCAACCTCTACTTTATATGGCAAAAATACACCTGACTTGGTTAGTTAGAGACGGACATTTATACTTGTTGGTTCCATATTTCAGTCCCTTTGTATGTCATTTCCCATAGGAAATACCCCTCTGTCTTCTCCTGACCAATTGCTTCCAAATAAACTTTAACTGATCAGAGAGTACCAAGAAGCATAATATGCTTGAATTAATGCACCTGTAATACATAACACACCTAGACAAACATAACTCTTCTTATAACAGCATTTGGAGTGAGGACTAATTGCCTCATTTTTGTTTAGTCCAAACACAAGAATTTTGACTCTAACAGAAAAAGACTGATCATTTCAGATATTTTTATGTTAAAAATGCTAAGACATCTTGAGACCCCCATGAAAATATTTAACTTCTTGAGAAACTGTTAGAAGATTTTGAAACTCTTTACTCTAAAATTGTGTGTACATCAGTGAGAGAAAATCCTTGCATTTTGACACTGTCCGGTTTTCTCTCTCAGGAACAAGTAAGAATTGACAGTCAGATGAGACATGCGAATCTTCTCCTGCTTGATCTGGATCCTGATCCTCTTGTTCTTCGATAGCATCCAAGTGCAGGTTCCCAGGCAGTCCATTGCTCTGCTTATGTCTTCCTCAGGAATCCATGCAAACTTTAAACTTTTTTATTATTCACTTTTTCAAAATATGTTCTTTATTATTTGGTTGTACAAGATTTTTCATACAGAAAAGCTGTATAAGACTTCTGCCCCATCTTCTGATCTGTGTAGTCCAAGGCTTTTTTTTTTTTTTTCTGTTCTTAGTGATAATTGCATTCTAGTATTCAGGTAATTATACTGGAAGGGGATTTTTCAAGTCTTTTTGGTGGACTCTTCCTGATTAGCTCTGAGCTGAAAATGGGTTTAGCAACATTTTTGTGTGAGAAGTACAAAGCCTTATCACTAGGGAAAGAAGGGCCAATTAAAACCACCTATAATCCTACAACCTAAGAATGGCCACTGTCAATATGACCACTGTTAATGTGTTGTGTATATTTTTGTCCAACTTGATAGATATTTTACAGAAATTGAATCCTTCTTCATATGTTTGATAAGATTCCTTTTTATAAGGAATGATGTTATCAAGAACATTTTTCCAGCTCACTAAATAATGCTTCTTTTTTTAAATTTCATGCACTTTGACCTTAAGCAAGGCTTTTGAAAAATAAGTGAAAATTAAAATTAGGGGAACAAACTGAAGTCTACCTACCTAAAAACTTTATACATTGATTAAATGACCAGATTAACAGTATAGGCAAGACATTAATTCACCTAGTCCCAGAAGACTATTCTAAATTCATTCCCCAAATAAGCCAACTAATTTCTGAGTAGAAAGGGCCAATTCTTCACCAAAGCTCAAGGTGGTAGAAACAGAACAGGATGAGTTTTTAAAAGAATGTATTAATAATTTTAATCTGAAAGGTAAGATTTTTAAAAATTGAATTGTAGTTGACATACAATAGTATATTAGTTTTAGGTTTACAACAAAATGATTCAATATTTTTATATATTACAAAATGATCACCACTGAAAGTCTAGTTACCATCTGTCACCATACGAAGTTATTACAATATTATTGGTGATATTCACTATGCTGTACTGAATATAGGATATTTTTAACCTTTGTTTTATTGGTTCAAATTCAGTTTGCAAAGAATAGAATCTGCTCTAGCTTTTGCAGACAGCAAGGACTTTATCAAAGGAAAATGAAGACTTACAAAACCCATGGTGAATCGCAGTAATAGATTTTAGATTGGATTTGCAGGAAGAACACCCAAAGACATATCATTAAACCATCACACCAGGGGAAGTATTGTCTCTCCTATGTTTCAAGCAAGTACTGTATTCAGGAAGTTCCAATTGCTGCTGACTGGTCCTTAACCATGGTACTTCTGATATGACACTTTTCCAAATAAAGGATGCTCCTCACCCTCCTTCACAATACCCATGAAGCTCATGATTGGACACTGGGACCTCTCTAACATTGCTGTCAAGAAATGAAATGCATCCAGTCTCCCCTTTCCTTTCTAAATCTAAATGAAGTGTTCTAGTTGGATAAATCTAAATTACATCTAAAAATCTACCAAAAAGTTTGGGAAATGTTGTTTATAGCTTTCTCACCTTAGCATTATAGGAAAGTATTCTAGAAAGAACATGAAATGCAACTTGAACACTAATCATGAGATCCGCAACAAATATCTAATGCATTTGGAAAGACTTATATATTTATATTCCTTAGGATGTTTTCCAACTTCCTTGATGGTAATTCATAGATCAGTTTTTCTCATCCAAGTGAAGATGGATCCAAATCCAAATATCTGTTCAGGACCTAAGGAATCATATACTTACAATCAGGTGATTTTGGAAAATAATGACTTTTCATGTATCTTTTATTAGTGTTACCAAAAACATGTTTGCAGGATTGGAAAGGACTAGATCTCAATCTTGACAAGCATTTATAAAATGGCTAAAAGTTTATGAGTAAACCAGTTGGTGGTCTCTGGTTTTTTTAATACTTTTAATCTGGGAAAATAGTATACCTGAGAGATTTTTAATGTTTTCTTCATTTCATAAAACTATTTGAGGCAGGAGTGAAGAAAAAACAGTAAGTAGACAAGGAGCCTCTCTCTCCTCTCTTTTTTATTTCCATTAATTTTTTTCCTCTCCTCTGTAAGGGAATAAAAGTCTTATCTCACTACTAGCTGTATAAAGTTTAAATACTTCAAAAGTTAATAGAGTAGTTTTAAGAAAATTGTCAAGCCTGCTATGCTCCATGAACACTGTATCTATTTATTATATTATTGCTACAAAGAGATAATTCCAGTGACCTATTATTGATAATCCATGTGTTGTTAGAGTTGTTTTCTTCTATTGAGCCAATTGTAGATTACATCTACAATTGATCTAGCTACATACGTTAATGCAGTCTCCTTTGAGAACTTGCAAGAAGGCAAGCTGGGACTAGATATGTACTTCTTTGCAAGAAGACAGAATAAAGCTGACTCTACATCCAGCCTGATAAGCAAACCTATTGGATACAACCAGACACTCATTGCAGGTGGAAGAGAACCAGCCATGCCCTGCTTTGCTAGGGGTCTAAATATTGTGCAATGATCAAGTAAGTGAACATACTCTAAAGCTTAGCTAATGTGAATGAAGAATTCCTAATATTTACATTTTAGGGTTTGTTCAACCAGTGATAACTTGTTTCACCCTTTCTTGTCAGTAAGAGATGACTGAAATAAAGATTGTGGTTCTTATAGATCAGGTCAGTTTAGAATCACAGTTGAGAGCATTCATTTGAGAATACCCTGATTAGGTGTCTTTGAAGAAATAAATATATTTACTAATACCCATAGGCACCACTAATTTTATATTTGTGGCTCAGTGTGGTTCAAATAAAGGGAAAGGGGGTCATTAACGGAGTTTATTCTCTAATTCTGGAAGAGTCTAGGAAAAAAGAGCTTCTGAAATTCTTTCCTGATTCCCTTTGACAAAGTCCCTCCTCTCCCTCTACCTCTCCCTCTCTCCCCCCTCCGCACACACACGCACACACACACACACACACACACACAGAGTTCAGCTCTTCAGCTCTTCTCACTCTATGCTCACATGTCCCTGTATTTTCATATTACAGTAATTGTAACACCAAGCATGTAATTTTTATAAAATGAGATGTAGTATTCAATGTATTTGTTCATTTAAGCATTATTTTAGAAATAAGAGTTATTTTCTTTTGTGTGTTTTTTAAAAATGCCAAATAGTTAATCATTTAAAGATATGGGAAAATGAAACAGAGATTCTTGTTTGGTTAAAATGTCCTTATGCTTTTAAAAACAAAAGTTTAATTGAAATTTCACAGATGATTAATTCATAATATAAGTTAATTATTACTGGTAATGAGATTTGTAACCAACAATTGAATGCTAGAACTTTATAAGGTTAATTCATACCAGTATCTATTAAAACACAGATTCACAACTGGAATAGTTTTGAACTTTCAAGAATTCATTTGTTCCTTTCTTGAAAAACAACTCTTCCAGGCTAACCTGGAAGTGAACTATTCCAAAAATAGCCTAGAATCACATATGCTCATGAAATAAAATAGTTCTCAGGGCTATGAATAAACTCAGATTATTTTTCATGTTTTGCCCTCATCAGCCAGAAGTTTTAGATACCAATTTATCAATGCTACCAAACTCTTTACCAATCACACTAGATAAAGAAACTTTGATTATGAAGTTTAAAATAAAATTTTTCCTTTTGATTAAATTAAGTACTGATGTGAAGGATTATGCCATGTGGGTCCCCTTTAGTGATGTGCTATTGACCTTGAACATTTCTTCTTTAATTCACTTCTCTCAGATTAATGATATCACATTATTGTTTCTCTTTATGGTCTTTTTAAATTTAAATTATTTGCCAATTGCCAATTTCTCATTACATTTTTTTTCTGTCCAAGATCCAATTCTGGCACATCTGATTTCCCCCCATATTCCTTTCTTCTGCTACTCTTTCCTTAGTGATGCCTTGTTAGTAGTATCAGAGAAGGCTTCGTGCATCGTATTATATATGCTCCTTTAGCTTCTGACACTCAGGGATCCTCTCCCACTTAATGTTTCTAATGCTCAACTCCAACCGAAATCCAATCAGAACTTTTTGATTCATTCATTCCACAAATATACACCAAGAAATCGTTAAATGCCTGGCACTGTGTGAGGTGTTCAGAATATGGGTGCAAGCAAAAACAAGTATAGTTCTGTTTTCATGGAATTCCTCTTGACTAAAGTATTCTTTGTCTGCTCCTCCAAATAGTCTTGCGTACAGCTTTTCATGTTGCCTGTGTTCAGAGGGAAATAAACATGTATCTCTTCACAAGAAAGAGCATGGAGACACCAAGGAAAAACCAAGAGTGAGACTGGAGGAGGGAACATGAGTGCAGACAGAGGATATTGAGGTGTGAGAAAGACAAAGGGGCAGTGGGCTGAAGTTTCCAACAGATTCAAGTAAATACCATGATGCGTGGAGCTTTGGGGAGAGAGATGTGGGTGAGGAAGACTTTTAAGGAACCTTTTCTGTATGTATTTGTCAGTATAAGCCCTTCATTCTGGCTCCCTCAATAAAAATTTCAGTACAGAACAATTGTACTTCTCAGGGTTCTGAAAGTAGATTTTTGGATTGGTGCTAATTTGAATGTGTCCTGAGTTGATATGGCTTTTGTGATTGGGATGGGAGTGTCAGTAAGTCCTGTTTTATTGAGGCTATTTCTATGATGAAAGTACACTCTTGTATTGCACATGTGTGTTTCTTGTACCTACGTTAAATTTATTATGTTGTATTTTATATGATTGACCTTTGGGAGCCATAAACTTTGATTTGACCCCTATATCAGAGGCGGGAGGCAGGTTAAATATCACTGAAGGGAATGTATAATCCCCAGGCCAATCATGTACAGATAAAAATGGACCTTAAATAGCCAAAGGAGAAGTTCCTTCCTGCATCTCTGAAGTCTCTTTTTCTCTCCTGTCTTTGACGTTTGAGGAGTCTAGGTATGCTAGAGGAGTTTTTCCATGGCAGTGCAAAATTGTGTGTCTATATAAGGAGATTTATTGGATTCCCAAAGCTGCCCAAAAGAGGTTGAAAAGTCATTGATCTAATTATATGTTATATACTTTGTGTTAATTTCCCTTTTGTTACCCTGAGCCTTTAATCTTTTGGGAATATACCAGCCTGATCTTAACTCTGAATTGAAAATTAAGAGAAGAATTGTGCATTAGGTCTCAGGCTAGAATGTGAAAGGGAGGGTGTGCCCCCCTCCAAGCCAATGCAGTAGTGACAATTTCACCTAAATTCAATCTCCAAGGAGGAGATGAAACACAGGGACAAGTGTCAAGGTTGAGAGATGAACTCTTCTCCTGCCCCTCAACCTGCTGTGATACTGACCACATTGCTCACCTTGAGTAATTCAGTTTTTATCTGATCTGGAAACCAGTTTTCCTTATATTGCTTGGCAGATATATCCCCACCTGAATCCTTCAATACAAAATCAGCATGTTTGTAAGAAAATTAATAGTCAGCCCACCATATCTCCAAATAATATAGCTCTGACTCCCTCAGAGTTTGCTATTTCTCTGAATTTTCCAAATTACTTAGGTTCCTAACAATTTGTGCTTTTCCTACATCCAGGCCATTGTTTGCAGGGTTAACATCCTCTCCTCTTCTTGCTGATCTTTAACTCTGTCACCCTTGAGCATCTTTAAGGGATCACTCATTCAGACAACAGCTCAGGTCTGTCCAGTCTACAGAAGTGCCTTGAAGATCCTTTTCCCCTTTAACTCCTGCAAGTGTGTTTGTTTTTTAATGTGAATGACATTTGTTTGCTAATGTTTTATTTTTCCAAATATGCATATTAAAAAAAAATAAACTAGATTATCAGATATCATCACCATTATTTCCAAAACAAAACAAACTTGAAAGCAGTTTATCTCTTTATAATTGAAAAAGTTTAGCTTTTTGAAGTGTTTCCTTTTTATGCTTATATTTCTGTTACCTGCACACTGCTGAAAGTTTAAGAATTAGCACCTGTCTTAGTTCTGGAGTTTGGAATCCAAACCACTGACCTGTACCACTTTAATGCATGTGGATTACGTTTACAGGCCCTGGAGTCACAGACATGTGTCACACACTAACTCTGAGACTTTAGTGAAGTAGCTTTACCTTGTGGATCCTAATCTGTATTGATGTAAAACAGAGTAATTTAGGGATATGAACAGTATTTGCCTTGTGGAATTAAGCTATAGATAAATTAATTAATGCATGTAAATCACTCAGCATAGGACTTGTCACACAGTAAGTTACCAATAAATTGAAGATATGATTATTACTATTGCTATTTTTGAACTCATGTTACACTTCCTGTGTTTATGTTTCCAGTAATGGCAACATTTCTTAAACATATGTGTTGATTATTTAAACTAAGTCAGTCCTTTACATACCTAGTTTATTTTATGAGGCATCACTAATTCATTAATATTTATACTGAGAAACTATTGCTATGTTTCATATATTTAAGATAAAAGACACTTTCCCAGAAAAGTTTTAGTTTTATTGCATGTTATTATTCTTACTGTGAGAATTCAAACTATGTGACTATTTTCAGAAAATGGACTTCAATTTGGCCTTTGCTGTGACCAAAAATGAGTGAAGATTTTACTGTCTGATTTGGGTTTAACAGCCACCTAAAACAATTCCCTTTGGACAGGGCTGCAGATGGGTTTCTGCACCACTGAATTCCAAGTTTCCTCATAATTAAAAGGGTGTATAAAACCCTCCTACTTACATATTAAACCCAAGAATGTTTACCTATGCACATCAAAAGAATGTTGGCCTTTTTCCAATAGAGAGAAATAATGGTTTGTTAATAATATTCTTTAGAGTGAGAAAATATTATGAAAACAAAGACCCATTACAGCTGAACATCCTTAGCTTTCAGGGCCAGTGTTGCAACAGGGTTCGTAAATAGCAATGTATAACTATTTTGGCAAAGCTAACACAACTGAGTGAAGGGCTATGCAAAATTGTTAAACCAAATGCATATTAAATGGAAAAATTATTCCTTGGAACTCATTAAATATAAAAAAATATTTAATTAAAGGAGTTATCTAGGCTACATACTATCATAAAACTTTATTTAATGGCGGATGCAAAAGGAATAATTAGTGTTTCCTATCGCATAACTAATGTTCTCATAGATTAAAAAAAGTATAGAAGAGACAATTATGTCCACCTTGACTCATGCCACCTGTCTTGGCACAGAGGAAGTGGAACATGAATGATTCGCAAAGTATCATGGGGTGATGAACAGAGATTGGGATGTTGAGTTTCACATCTGATTCTAGCTCTTTCTAGCTATACGACCTTGAGCTCAACCAACTCTTTCCCATTTGACTTTTAAGTTTTATCATCTGTAAAAGCAGATTAGGAATAGAATCTTTAAAGTGTCTGGCATAAGGTGTTTCATCAAAATAACAGCTATTATTAGTGGAGCATATTGTAAGTATGATGAACTAAGCTTTATCAATGGAGTCTAAATATCACCTGCACACACACAGTGATTCATCAGTTATTGGGCAGGCTGTTGCTGGGCACTGGTGGTAAGCAATACAGTTTGGGACACTTGACTCATGGGGCTTTGGAGTTCCAGATAAAACTAGATAACTAGATGTGGTTTTCTTAATATGCCTTATTAAGTTAATCAATGTGTATATGAATCTATATAAATTTTTTCAGAACACTTGTTAAGTTAATGACTGAACTTGCATTTTCTCAAAAGAACATTTTACCTTTCATGAAAGTTCAAGTCAGCAATGCAATTTTCACACAAACCTAGGAGAAAGCCTGACTCCAAAAGGACCGCTCATAAGGGTTAGTGAAACTAAACAAACCAGATTAGCTCCACTGTCCCTTTTTGTGTGTAGAATATTCAAAACATATGTAAGTTCTACTTATCTTCACTAGTCCTTAAAAATAAAGTAATATTTAAACCATTCCATGAACCTGATTATTTTTTTGTAACAAAATATTTCCACCTGGGACGTTAAGAAGTCTAAAATCATTGTATATTCTATAACAATTCCTCATGAGCTCCAACTTTAGTAGCTGCTGCTGTTCTGCCTTCAATGGAAATAGATAGTACTTGGGACAAGAAAACAGTCAGTGGCACCATAAATCAGAATATGCCAAACCACAGGCACTATTAATGAGACTATTAATATCTAGTATTTATTATGCACATACTATGCATTAAACACTGTCATTGAGTGTTTTTGGAGGAGTAACTCATTTATTTCTCTCTAATAACCCTATGAGGCAGACAGCAGTGTAAACTATTTGTACAGATAAGGACACTGAGGCTTAGGGAGGGTTAGTGACCTGTTCCAGTTCCACAGCTCATAACTGATTATATAAAATTATGAACCCAGGCCATCTGTCTTTAGAGCCTGCCCTCCTAACCACTACTCTGAACTTCCTCCCATGAAACTGAGGTCTCTGTTGGAAACCAAGGTATCTTTCATACCAGGTGTTCTTTAAACTTCACTATATTTATTTCTACTTTTCTTATAACCTCTGTAATCATCCACTTATTGAGTTGCAGCTCCCAGCATGTGTGTGGGAGGGTGCAGATAACATATCAGCAGTTTGTGCTCTTACTCACGCTTGCCAGCTGTTCTGGCACAATATTTATTTGCCCCATAAATCCTAGACTGTTCATTTTTATATAAAAAAAATCTTTCAATTGACAGTTCATCTTATTTTTCTACTGGAAACACTAGAGCATGAGGTATCATTGACTTCAGGTTCACAGTCTCCAAATAAATGGGTTTCTGGGCAGAAAGCCTGGCAGCGTGGAAGTATGAGACAGCAATATTTGGTCCAACACAAAAATTCCACTAAGTCAAAAATCAGGGCTTCATCTTTCCTCCCAGGATTTTCTAAATTACTCTCTGTACTTTCATCAACACAGGTAGGGGCTAATGAAGGTTAAATCATTCTAATTTAGCTGTACATATGCCAACTCGGTGTTTGAGCTCTGTGACAGGTGTCAGGCATGCATGCTTCCTCCAAAAGCCCCCCACCACGGCCTCCCAAGTCACTGGCACCAGCTCTGTATCACCTAACGCCATATGGCAGAAAAGCCATTCACCTGCTGGAAGAGAACAGACCTTTTTTATCTTTTTTGCTTGTTACTTCTCCTCTACTTAAGAACACAGTTCGATGTAATTGTTCTGAGGTTATAGGTAGTAATGTGGTGATCAGTCATGGCATCTCCCCTCTCCCCCAACATTTAGTCTTTAAAACACACTGCTTTGAGTTTCTAGCAAAAACATTTTGATACATCCATTTTCCCCCTTGGAAACCATTCCATCTTTCCCTTGATTTGTGGAGTAATTATGGCTCCCTTGTTAGTTCATTAACTTTTCTTTTCCATTAAGTGGTCTATCTTTTTTGACATTACCTTCTGGCAGCTAAAATGCTAACTGCAAAATAATCTGGGATTAAGGGGAGTCCGTTCCGTAGTGAACGACAACAAAAAAATATATAAATCTTTTTGTCTTTAAGATGGAATTTGAAAGGTATTTTTATATTGTCATTACATTTCTGAGGAACTTTCTCAAATATATAATTCTCTAGAGAGATTATTCCTAGAGTAGGGAGGAGAAAATAGGGGCTGGATGAGAGTCAGACATTGGTTACTCTTTTCCCAGGAACCAAAATAATGAATGTTTCTGTTATTTACTGTGCCTCTGAGCTAGCTCTCAAATTCCCTTGCATGTGCCAAACATTTATATAGCCTTGCCTCAGCCTCTAGATATGTTTGATATGTTTATATAATAGGAAAACTGTTGCAAGTCGATATGATGGACTGCAGTGTACCTGTCCTGCTTGCATGCCGACTGGATCTTCTATTCAGCATTTTAAGGAGGCATGGTGTTCAGGGGAAAAAGGCTTTTAATTATGTTCTGCTCTAAAAACCTATTGGGCAAACATGGCAGCCCTTTGAAGTTCGATATTGCCTAACAGTATGTACATCAGCAGATGGAAACACAAATATACACTGTTTGATTCTATTTTGGTAACTGTGTTCATGTACCAATTCCCAGGGGCTTCATGATTTCTGGCCATTTCCTCCTAAGCTGCAAACCACAGACTCAACTGAGTGGGGTATTTAAGTTGAACAAGTATTTACAGTAATCTTCATCTGCAGTGTGCTATGGAAACTTGTTCACCGCTGCTGTGTTTTGATTTTACGGTTTCTGAGTATTTGGGGAAAATGCTTAATATATTTATATATATCAAACATCATCTATGTATATATCAATAAGATATAATACTGAGAAGGTTTCTTAAGAAACTTTAAAAGAATGCCTTCTAAACATATCCAGCTGAGAGATAGCCAGTAGTCTTCTGTGTCCTTGTGTCTCACTTGGAAATTGTCAGGGCCCCCTTAGGACCTTACTACGCACCCATTTTATATCAGGACTTAAAGATCTATTTGTATTATCCTTTCCTAATGGAGGGGATCCTAAAATATGGTGTTGAAATGACAACTAATAATCCTAAAGCATTTCACATTACTGGATAACATCTGAGTTGGTAACTTTAGCTGTATCTCATTTTAAAAAAAGCAATGATCCCGTGGAAAGAGTTTAAAGGACAGGCATTCTACAGAATGCACTTAAATCAGTGGTATATGGGGACTATATGAGATCTCTGAGAAAGGTTTAAATTAAAAAGGAACATGGAGGCATGATCCTGCCTTCATTGAATTGAACTACTGACTAGTAAGGAATTTGATTTGGTTCTGATTGAAGAGTGGAGAATGGAGACAGTGGGGTGGCAGTTATGAGGATCATCTGATTCAGTACACATAACTTTCCAACTAAATGATCTTTTAAATGCAGTTGGTCGCCTTGTATTAGAAAGCTGTCCCTTCCTGGTTCTATTCTGGCAAAAGCTTAAGTGATTCTTTAAAGGAGTCTTACATTGGGTTACACTAGACAAGACCGTGTTGGTTCGCTAAGGGTGCATAACAAAATACCGCACATTGGATGGCTTAAGCACCTGAAATTTATTTTCTAACAGTTCTCCAGAGAAGTCCAAGATCAAGCTGTCTGCAGGTTTCACTTCTTCTGATGCCTCTCTCCTTGGCTTGCAGGCAGCTGCCTTCTCCCTGTATCATCCTGTGGTCTTTCCTCTGTGTGTGCTTCCCTGGTGTCTTTTTGTGCGTCCAGATTTCTTTTTGTCATAAGGACACCAGTGGGTATGAATTACAGCTCACTCCCAACAACCTCGATTTAGCTTAACCACCTCTTTACAGACCTTATCTCTAGTACAGTAAAATTCTATAAACTGGGGGTTAGGGCTTCAGCACGTGAATTTGTGTTGAGGAGATATACAGTTCAGCTCATAACAATATCTAAGTTCACTTCTGTTTTCTAAGAGTTCTTCTTGAGAGAAGGGAAAAGTCAGACCGTACTAAACCTGCTCCCTGGAAGAAGATAAAAACAGCCACCAAAATGAAGGATTGAGCAATTCTGTAAGCACTCTCTTCTAAATTAATTTTTATCATCAGAGAGTTCTCTTGTCATTTCTCTCTCTGCAAATGCAGGTTTACCCGTAAACTGGGCTCTTTGGCTTCTTGTTGAAAATTCATTATAATATTAAATAGATCAGGTGGAATTAGCTCAGCAGAGAGCAGCTGCTGGCTCCAGCAATGTTGTGACAGGCTCTACCATTTATGGAATGGAAATATAATCATCTGACTTCAACCATTTTCGGGCCTTGACAAGCCCCACCGTTTTGATGGGCAATTTCTTCTGATTTGGACCCCCACATTTTGTCTTGACAGTGTCTATCTTAGAGGCCAAATCACACTGTCTTCGATGGTTATTCAAGACTAAAGCTAAAATAAAAAATGAGGGTTGGATGGACCTAGAGTGATTGAGGGGGGAAAATCTACTCTTGCATGTGCATTTTGCTCTTATTAATACAGTTAGTATTGATTTAACTACTAGCCATGCTGCCTGCTTTTTGCTGAGAGCAGCAAAATGAAGTTGGGACACCAATACCTTAGCATCCACTGCATTATTAAGGAGGTTTAATTTTGCTGAGTTTGTGCATGTACAGTTTCATAACAGTATATTAGTTTGAAAGACTATGATGTATTTTTTTGGCTGAAAGTACTGGAAAATGAATCTTTGGTTTTCTTGGGCTAGATAGGTCTAGGTTGAGTTGAAGTCATTTAAATGGGAACTAGAATGAAGTCAGACGAAGTTTCAAAGATCAACATGGACCCTCACACAGAGCTTTAGAACAAATTTAGGCAATACCCATATAGATGTTAATGAGCATATTAGAGGAATTTCTTAATTTGGAAGCAAAAGTCTAGATTCTCACTCTACCTATAATCTTGACCATTTAGAAGATTGTGTTTACTGAAATTATTTGTAAATACAAGTAAAAGATTATGTACTCTTTTAATGAGAAAAGGTTTTAGTGGAAACTGATCATAAAATCAGACCAAAGTAATACCATATAGAACTCCTCTTCTTATGTGAAAATGAGTTTGTTTATATTTTTTCTGTGCCTGTATGTGCTTTCCCTGGGGTTAGTTGCTTCCAGGGAGGTTATCTTCTATTTTCATGTTGATATCTCAGTAGAAAATTACAAGAATAAAAATACAGATGGTTTGTGAAAAAGAGGGTATCACCTCCCTTTATAACTATCTTGTCTGATTCAAAATGAGTTTGTAAGCAACCTCAGAAGTAGAAGGCAGTATTTCCTCTTTGTCTTCCATGTTGGAAAAAAATCCTTTACACTCTGATTACCTTACTAGTAAACATTCTGATGTTTCTTGGTGTTTACCTGCCCTGTTACTTTCCCATCTTTTATGTGAGCCTTGTTAGCATGGTGCCCACAAAAGACTGGTCTGGAAATGAAGCTCAAAGCAGGAACAGTGTGATAGTTATAGGGCAAGTGTCTTATTCAGTCATTCAACCTAGTGCTTGTTTAGGGCCTACTTAGGGGAAGCAGGATTAAAAAATAAAATATTCCTATCATCTAAATTACTTTTATTGTACCTTTATCATAATGAAATAAAAGTTATTGCAAACTAAGCTTCCAAGGCAATATTCAAATTGTGGAAAAGTAGAGGCATTGGAGGAAGTCAAGTCCATATTTAAAACAAGGGAGCTTTCTTTCACAAGACTGTCAGATGATTTTTGAACAGAGACTTTGCAGGCCAGAAGGAATTGGCAAGAAATGTGATGAAAACCATGGACCTACAACCAAGATTATTCTACCTAGCAAAGCTATCATTTAGAATCAAAGGATGTATAAAAAGCTTCCCAAACAATGAAAAGCTAAAGGAGTTTGTCACCACCAAACCAGTATTGCATGAAATGTTAAAGGGTCTTGTTTAAGAAGAAGAAAAAAAAGATAAAAATATGAACAATAAAATGGTAATAAATACATATCTATCAACAACTGAATCTAAACAACAAAATGAACAAGGAGAACAGGAACAGACTCAGAGATACAGAGAATACAGAGAACATTTTGACAGTTTTCCAGATGGGAGCAGGGTTGGAGGGATGGGTAAAAAAGGTGAAGGAAATAGGAAGTACAAATTGGTAGTTACAGAGTAGTCACAGGGATGTAAAGTAAAGCATAGGGAATATAGTCAACAATATTCTAATAACTCTGTATGGTGTCAGATGGGTATGAGGTTTACCAGGATGATGACTAAGTTATATGGTGTTTAATATCTAGGTTGTATACTTGAAAGTGTTATAATATTGTATGTCAACTGTAATTGTAAAATAAAAAATATATACATATTTATTTATTTAAAAATTAATAAATAAAACATACTTATATCCTTGACAAGTTTCTTCACACCTCTGAGTCTTGACAATCAAATGGCAATAGCAATATCTGCTTCATAAGATCATTGTAAGGGTTAGATATAAAAATAAGCATTCAAAAATAATAAAGACTATATTTTGTTTCATAATAGTGTGATATAAGACATTGTGACATAATAGGGCAAAGTTCCTGGAGGTATGTTATAATGCAATGTGCTTGCACACAGCTTCTTCCCTTGGCAGAATGTCAGTTTCTATCTACAGTTTCCACATCCTGAGAGTACTGTTTTGCAATCCATATAGCATGTTAGTTCTTAACTGACCCAAGACCATTCATGTCTGGTGGTGGGTCCTGTGAGTATATATGAACACCATATAGGTATATGTGTGTCATGTCCTCAAACTCAAGAGGTTTTGTCTTATGACAGAAAGAAAATACTATCATAAGAATATAAAGTTTTATGACTATTTCACTGAAATTTTTCCCCTTCAATTGGGTTTATTATGAGGAAATCCTAGATACTACATGGTTTATCAGATTTGTGTACATTTTATTATTTTCTCCATGGTGAATCTCTATCAGAATTTGAAATATCAATGATATAAAACAATACAAACATATAAAATTGCACCTTGTGAAAACCATAAGAAAAAAGACTGAGGCAGAGAAAAGAAACAAACAAACAAAAGTTATAGCTATGAATTGCCAGGGAGAATATGATAGTGAAACCCAGAGCTGCAATTTTATTGTTTTCCCCCCCCTTTTCCTTGACCCCTAGAGAATACACAAATAAAATCAATTAATGGGCCTTGAAGAAGAATCACTTTAAACTGTTCAATTAAACCCCGCAATGCAGAGAACAGAAGGGAGGGGAAAAAAACAATAAATACGTCTTAAAAAATGGACTTGTCAGAGGCGCCAGGGTCCCGACATGCGCCATTACTGACGGATCGAATCGCACTTCCATTAACACCATAATCTTATAGACTCCACAGGCTGTAAAAAAGGAATTTACTTTAATCAGGTTTGGTTAGGGCTGAATTTGAAAAGCGCTACAAGTGAAATAAAACATGACCTCCACCTCTTTGATTTTTCTCCGGCACTCATTCCCTAGTATGTAATTTGCTGTCCACCGATGGGTCATTTTTTTACATTTTTTTTTATTGAATTTCTTGGGGTGACATCGGTTAACAAAATTATATAGATTTCAGATGTACAATTCTCTAATACATCATCTGTGTATTATATTCTGTGTTCACCACCCCAAGTCAAGTCTCAGTCCATCACCATTTATCCACCTTTACTCTTTTCTATCTCCCCAACCTGGATGAATCATTTTTAATGACTGATCTGCTGGTCATTACTCTCTCTTTTAGTAATGGAAATCATTAATACAAACCTGCAGTATTCTTTCTGAATTATTTTTCCATCTAATCACTTGGTTTAACAATCATGACCACCTTCAAAATTCCGAAAGAGTTCTCATGATGGGGTATTCTTTTAAATAAGTACCTAGCTGAGGTTTTCCAAAGGTTTCAAAGAATTATGTTTCACTTAAACTAAGAATGCCATGGCTGTGGCTAAATACCCAGTGTTCCAGAGCACTTCAGTGTCTTTTCCTATGCTGATGCACTCAGCACAGGGATTGGGCATGCAGTGTTGAACACACTGCTGGTTTACGGACATTTTTAGAGCTTCTCGTGAGACTTATGTTCCAGTGAAAGCACAATGAGACACACACAGAGACAGCTCTTATTTATCTCACATGGTTAATTCCGTACAGTAATTTGATTGCTACCTTGTTGGTAATAAGCACTCACCCAGAGGGTGGTTGGAGTGACTCTAGTAGGCCAGAGGAGATGAATGGCCAGCAAGGAGCCTGGGAAGTCTATAAATCCAAAAAGTGTCAGGTAATCTTTTTTCACTGTGTTTTTCTTCATACTTCAGCCTTTTCAATTTATCACCAGATTCCAGTTCAATATCAAGTTGGATTTCTTCTCCTTTACAGGGTGGGGGGTCTAAGAAGACATGTAGTACTAGTGTCAAGAAGAAGCTGTTGTCCTATTGTTTACCTCATGTGTGTGTTTTTCGATATTAAGATAAAATGTTTTATTCAGCATAGACTTTTAAGGGCCAGTGAGTCATACTGTTTTATTGGGCCGTATAATACTGTATGGAAGTGAAACATTATGACTGAGTACTGGTTACACAATAGTTAGGCTGTGACTTTGGATCACTTGTTCTTACTGTAAAGCTTGGACCTTCATATAAGCCCATGTTTTATATATTTACTATCTACTCCTTTCAGCATTTAATTAAGATTTTTTTCCCCCCCAAATTAAAACAAGTCAAGTTTCTTTGCTATGCTGGTGTTCTTTTATCAACTAGATAGGGCCACAAGTACAAGAGAGGGGCAGGCTTATGATAAAGGGATGGAGGAGGCACAGCTGGGCCCTGCAAAATTCTGCTATGGAGGAGAAAGGTGGCCGTGTTCCATCAACTGGAACATTCTAGTTCATCTGCATGGTCACCTAATTAGGATTATCTGTGTCCAACGTACGAAAGACTAAAGGGTATCTCAGAGGAGCGTAACGAAAAGTAGATTTGATGACTAAAAGAAGAAAAGTAAAAAATAAAGACCAAACAAGAACTACTGGCAGAAAGATGAAGAGGCAGGAGGGAGAAATACATAGAATGTACAAAGCATTGAGAAAGCCGGTTGATTGGTACCAGGGTCCCAAGGACAGCGGCACAGAGATGAGCAAATAGGACTAGTATAACAAATACCCCAAATTAAGGGATCTAATGGAAGATTTGGTCAGAGAATTGCAAGGTTAATTCTAGAAGCATTTTTAAAAGCCCCCCAAAGCATAAAAGTCACTTTAAAAGAGCTCCAATTTTGAAAACTCCCTAGAGGCACTGTAATAGAAAAGGGCTTTTAAATGCTATTTCTATTTTTTCCCCTGTTTTCTTTAGGGGCTGCCTCTGAGGGATGATTTATTGTCTATTATATTTAAAGTGACAGGGCCAATTTTGAAGGCCTGCTGCAGTAGTGGTCGCATCAAAGGACATGGGATTGCAGAATTACCCTGTATACGGCCAATCAGTGCCTGACTGCTGTTTGGTCTGAGGCAGCATGACTGACAGAAATAGAATGAGAGGCACACGGGGCTTCGTTTACTGTTGTAGGGACAGTCCTGTGGTTCACATGTAAGTGAGGCTAATTATTCAAGGAAAGCTTTTGTTTAGTCCAGGAAAGTTTTGACTGGATTTTATTCTCTTGAAAGGCAAATGAACATAGCTTCTTAATAAAGGACATCCAGAGTCAGATTTCCTTCCAACCAGCGTGAAACATTTCTCGTTTTTAATTTATTTAACAAATACTTAAAACATGTGCTCTATGTCCCAGACAGTAGTCTAACTCTTTTGCATAAATACAGATGATGTTGATCTGTGTGGAAAATAGAGGGGGGGGGGGAGGGAAAGGGATAGGAGAGAGAGAAAGAGCATTTTTAAAAACTGACATAATTTTTTCAAAACCTTTAAGTGACTTGAGTTAGAGTCTTGGTTCCACTTGTGAGGTGAGAGGTATGAGTGAACCTGAATCATTCAGTCCCTTTGAGTAAGAAAAAAATTAATACAAAACCTGATTACCTTGGAGACTGCTGCAAGAATCAATTCAACATGAGATAATTTGTGCCAATGCATTGAAAAGCTTCACAATTAATAAAGTTAACCATGATTTATCAAGTTTGATCCCAAGTATTTCTTCCACAATTTTTAGTGCTTCATGAAATTTGGGGTGTTTTGGCCAATGCACAGTATATCAAAACTCAGAATTATTCTAAATACACTGGTCTCAGGGTACAGTAAAGTGGAATAGTAAATTCCTTCACCTAGATTTTATTTATTCTACCATATACTCATAAAATTTATTTAGATTTAACTCTATGAATGTTATTTTTGCCATCATTGTAGTTAACCAGATTTCTATATTTCAAGATTTAGCATGTTTCCCTAGACATGAAATAAATAGTTATTTAATTCTGCTATTGCGATAGAATCAGGGAGTTGTAGAATTAGATGTGATCACAGAAGTCATTTGGGCCAGATGCTTAATTAACACACAAATCTCTTTTACAATGTCGGTTTTTGCATAGTTTGTTTTGTTGTTGTTGTTGAGCTTCTTGTAATGTCAGATAACTTACTGTTTATTAGGAAAAATATTCTAATTGTTAAAAAATCTCTTCATTTGGTTCAAAGTCTGTATCTTTGAAATTTCTACCCATTGATTTTTCTTGATCCACTCAGGATAAGTCTAAATCTTTTCCCCATTTAAAAGCCTTTAAAATAGTTAACCTGATTATCTTGTCATTGTTTGCCTCAAACATATACTCCTGTGAGTCACTTCCTTCAATTTTGTTTTTTCAGTTGACAGTGTTCCATGTCTTCTCTATCATCCTAAGTGCTTTTCACTTGACCTAAAATTTGTCAGCATCTTCAAGTGTAGTCGCTATAGTTAAAATATGCATTTGATCTATGTAGTGACAATTATGAAGTAGAGCAAATCTATGACCATTCTTGTTCAAACGACTCTGCTTGAATTAATCTTGAGAATGCAATGGGTATTTTTGGCAGCATCAACAAATTGTTGAATCCTAATGAGGCATGTAGTACATTACAATGACCTAGATGTCATGCTGTACATTTGCACTCACCAGTTGGTAGTTATGAGGAAGTGGTGGACCAAGGTAGAAAAGTTTATATTTGTCTGTGCTGGATTTTTTGTTGTTGTTGACTTGTTCAAAATGACCTAAAATTCGTTTTTCACCTTGCTTCTATTACGTCTTAGTTTTACTCCTTAAAACCCATTAGGAAAAGATGATGCAAACAGATATTTAAGTCACAATAAATATGTTGAATAGAATAGTGCCTAGAATGAAGCCTTTGCTAAGCTATTAGTCTTTCCTTTAGAATGTAATAAATCCCTTCATTAATATTCTTAGATGGTTAGTTAAGAACACACCTACCTAGTTTTGATCCATGTTATCTTTTTCCATTTATTTTTAACAACTGAAACATTTACTGTGTTACTCCATAAACTGTAAGCATTCGTTGTCCAAATATCAACCCATTCCCTTTCTCTCAGGGTTTAGGTAAATTACTAAGAATGAATGTTAAATCAGATCTTTTCAGAATCAAAAACAGAAGTACTAATACTCCATGGGGTTATAAGTCTGTGACAACATCCTGGAAATCATCACTGCTTCTTGACATAATGTTACTTTGAAATGAGCTTGTTGCCTGCTATGATAATTATTATGCATTGATAGAGAACTTTCTTTTCTAAAATGGTGTATAGTCATTTTTATTAGATATTCTTTTCAACAGTCACATGAGGTACTTGAGTATTAAATTCCTAAAAGATTTTAGGCTGTCATCACTTCAGTCAAAACATTCTTTCAAACTGTTAGATAAAGTTTGATTTTGTATTTGTAATACTTAAAAGTACCTCACTGCCTCCATTGGCTTCCCTGAAAATGGTGAGGCGACAGTGATGTAAAAAGCATCTTGCTGCAAAGTAACCAACAAGCCCTTGGCAGAGGTAGGACCAGAACTCACAGTTCCCAAGTGTTTTCATGTCTGCGTAGTAATGTACCTACTATATCGCTTCTCTGTTGTTTTCCTCTACAGTGTTCTCCTGTCCCATTCCTTGACTCTATTTTAGATAATCTCTTTAAATGTATAACTTGTACTAAGTTAAATACAACTTTGTTTCCTGTTTGTTTGCTATTTTTAATTTTATAACATTTCATCAAAAGTGGTTTATTAATCGGCCAATCTCAAAGGTAAGATGTGAACTGGTGGATAAGAGACTTACTTTTGCACCAGCCTTGGGTCCCTTACATAATTCCCCAGACCTTGTTTATCGCTCACGAGAAGCTGAGTCTGACATCCAGCTTCCCTGATTAGTGCGCTGAGAGCTGAGTTTCAGCAACTCTCCCCTGACCCTCCTGGCAGTACTGGGCACCACCCTTGCTCTGCTTGGTTCAGTTTCAGCCACGCTCAATGGGCTGCTTTGCATGTTCTAAATGTTGTGTGATGCTTCCTCCCATAATCAAGCTGAGCATCGCTGCTTCCCCCAATCACCCACTGCACCTAATTGACCAATAGAGCTAGACATTCAGAGGATCAAACTGCAAACCCAAATCAGCAGTTGTCAGGAGAAATTAATTTAAACAGGAGGCAGGAAAACACTTGTGTTTTTTCCCCTCTCTCTCTGCACTCATTTTCGGTGGTCTGATGAGAGAAATGATTATTAATATCTCCAGCTGTGCCCTCAGGCAGATGCCAGGAACTTCAATGAACTGTTTTCCACTTCCCTAGCTCCCTAAAAAGCCTTCCTTCTGGAAATCTTCCTGGCCTTTTGGTTGGCCAGGTGGCCCTGGGGTGAGTCTAGTAAGTTTATGTCTACGTGTCAAGTTCAATCTGTACAGTCCTATTGGGAGAGCCTCCCCTATGAGCCATGTTGAGAGCACTTTTCTTCTCTGGCTCCCACTCAGAGCCAGAAGTGGAAACGATGAGTGGGTACATTTTTACTGTCTAGTTTCTCAACCTGTCAGCTGATTCATCACCATGTATTCAATTTTTCTTTATTGATTTTTAGAGCGAGAGGAAGGGAAAGGGGTAGAGAGGTAGAAACAGCAATAAGAGAGAAACTTCATCGTTCGGCTGCCTCTTGCATGTTCCCTACGGGGGATCGAGCCCACAACCCCGGCATGTGCCCTGACTGGGAATCGACCTGGCGACCTCCTGGTTCCTGGGTCGATGCTCAACCACTGTGCCATACCAGCAGGCTATGTATTCTACTTTTAAAAAGTGTTTTCAGCCCTTTTCTAGGCACTATGAAAAAGAGAAATATAATGTATCATTATTGCTCCTGAAAAATCACATAAGGAAAAATTAAAAGTACTTTCATTGAATACCTAATATGTGCAAGATACTCGGTTAAGCATTAAAAGCTTAGAACTTCAAATTAATTGCTTATTTGCTCACTCATTTAAGACTTGTTTTTAAGTGACAGGAAAAAACCTTAACCTAACTTGTTAGAAAAAAGAGTAAATTTCTATTACAGGCACTGGTGAATTCAGAGGTCATCAGGACCTCTTTATCTCAGGCTCACCACTTGCAGTGCCAAGATGGTTGTAAAGTTTCACAGTTACATCCTACACATTCAGCAGCCAAAGTGGGAAAGAGAGAGCGCTACTCTTTCTCAGTAGTTTCTAAAAGAGTCCTGGACCTAACTCTTCCTATCCTAAAACTGGTCTTGGGATCTGAACGATCTTGGTCTTAAGTCATAGTTCTCTCAAGTATATTGCTTGAGTTAAAATACCAGCTCACACATTTAATTTGTACCTTGGGTGATTACTTAATTCTCTATAATTTGGTTTTATCACCTCCAAAGGGAGGGAGGAAGCTAGTAACACCTGGACTGAGGATTTAATGGGTGAATTCATGGAAAATTCTCAGAATGCTGTCTGGAATTTTGTTGATTATAATTGTTTTTATGTTCAGGATGCCGGACATCCAGTTTGAATGCTATTTTATATGAAAATTTGAACTAAATATCCTTAGTACTCAACAATACTATGATTTCTTTACAGGTATTAGAATTAAAAATTTAGACTTGGGGGAATAACCTTAATTGTTAAGCTTGTAAATATGCGACTAAGTGTTTCCGTAAGGCTCTTCCCTGGACCAGGAACCCCCTTCTCATCACTGAGAACGGCATGTGGTGGAATTCACATATGGCTGTGAAATGCACGCTGCCTTCAGTGAGAGAGGGGCTCACCCTGCTGACTTGCAAAATGAAGGTGGAGCCTGACTGCAGCAATCCCCATCCAGTGCCACAGCTTGGTCTTCCAGGATAAGGACAGTGATGACTTTGAAAGGTGATCTTGAGACAGGTGCCCTGGTGGGTTTGGACAGTCACGGTCCATTCAGCACAACTTTATCAGTTCTGCATGTGATGTAAACTGAACAAGGAAAAGACAGCAGTGGACACAATAGCATAACAGCAGGGCAAACCAAAGAAGGAGTAGTGGAGCAGAGGCACTGTGTTGGAAGGAAGGAAAGAAAAGCCCATTGGTAGTAGAAGAATCTCAAAACAGGGTGTGAGATCCGTGGAGGATGAGTTGAGTTTGTTGAATGAGTTGTTTCCCATATAGAGCTGTTTCTTTTATAGTTAAAAGATTCTCCTCTACCTCCTGTGGCAGCCAAGAAAGAACTTTATGTGCTGCACATGGTAGGAAGAGACTCTATGTTCCCTGGTAACTAGTAGTTAATGATTGTGATTGCTACCCAGTGCCTGCAATGTAATCACTACATAGATGGAGTCTAAGGGATGCCATTTATGCCATCTATATGTATCACCACCAGCCAATTTGCAGTATTAAGAGAAGTGCCATTGTTAGCTAAGAGGGATGTCTTATTAGTTGCCTCTGAAAACAACAATTTTTACATCACTTTAATAATCTTACATAACTCACCTTAATATGACAATTTACTGGTGAGAAGTCCTTATGGTGCCGATGTTAATAGCCTTCTCCCATCCATGCTAGAATATGGGAAAGAAGCACAGAGTTATTTTCAATATTTATCAGTGAAAAGATTTTGAAAGCAGGTCCATGGGATCTTCTACCATCTTGAAAGTTATTTTCTGCCTTTGTATTAGTGTATTTGTTGTCTGTAAACATCCCCTCAGTCATACCCATGTTTCTCAGCATCATGTTTCAACTTAGGATATGTTTGTAGAAATGTGCCTCAAAGCATGATCCAGTGATCCTCTGCATTAGAAATACCCAGTTTATTGTTGAAAATGCAAATATCTTGTCCTTTGGAATCAAAATCACTGGGACCTTAGACATATGAACTTTTTTCAAGCTCCTCGGCTGACATTTATAAACACAGTGTAAGTGTATGCATAAAAACTATTAAGAACCATTGGTCCACAGCAGGGCTGGTTCAGAGATACAATAAGAGTCACGTACAATTCTTTAGTAGACAAATTAGAGCAAGTAAAAAGAAATAAGCAAAATTAATTGTAATAATGTATGTATTTAATTCAATAGATCCAAAATATTATTATTTCAACCTGTGATCAATATAAAATTATTGCTAACATATTTTACATTCTTTTCACCTACTAAGTTTTCAAAAACGCAATACATATTTTATACTTAAACTACATTTCAATTTTGAGCAGCTACTTTTCAAGTGTTCTGTAGATACATGTGGCTAGTGGTTACCATATTGGACAGTGCAAGCCTAGACATAAGGCATTATTTCTTTTTAACATGAACTTCTGGTATAGTCAGAGTTTTCTCATGCCACATGGCTTTTATTTATCGCAGAGCATGTAATTCTTATTTCTGGCTCGTGAGCAGATTAAAGTGAATGGTCACAAAAATCCCACATTCTTGTAGCCATATATCTCTAAAATTCCATCTAGTAGCTTTTTATTACATAAAAAAATGAGATAATTATTTTAAGGTTTTTTCTCATTTAGGGAGCATTTTACTTCCCTTCTGTCATGAAGAGAATGATTTATTCAGAGAAAATATGTAGCAGGAACAAATGTTCTTTCAATGACTATAGTAAAGCCAGCAGAAATGGGCTTTCTGTGACAATAATAATAATAATATTGAAGTTTAACAAGCACTTGGTTTGTGCCAGGTACTATGTGATATGTATTATATATATGTACATATATATAATGTATATAATTTATTTCTTATGACCTCACCAAATCCACACAATTATCTTCTTTTAATCGACTAGTAAATGGAAACTCAGAGAAGTTAAATAACTTGCCTAAGGTCACACAGTTATTAAGATTCTCTCTAACATGCATCATATTAAAATTGTTCAGTTATAATGGAATCAGAATTCCCAAAATATTTAAAGTGCTTTTATTAAGGAGTACTGGGTTTGGGGGGTGTGTGTGTGTGTGTGTGTGTGTGTGTGTGTGTGTGTGTGTGTGTGTGTGTGTGTGTGTGTGTTCCTTTTCTACCTCTTCCATTGGGCAGCTATCTCAACCAGAAAATGCTTTGATCGAAGTGATTCTATACACAGGGAAACTGTGAAGTGTACACCGTGGCTTTGTGAATTGCCGAGTTTATGTCTGAGAGTTGTCAGCAAGGGAAGGGACCCTTCTCATTGTCTTCCTTGCCCCCTTATCTCTTAGATCATAGATTCTTCTGATTGACTGTCTCAGTCTCCAACACCCACCTTTTCTGTATAGCAAATGGTGAAGCTTGAGCAATCTGGAAGGCATTATGTTTTTTATCTCCACTGCCTTTAAGTGCCATGTAAATGGAGATAAATGAAATGCTAACAAAAGTGCAGAACCAGCCTGAGAGCCGGGCTGTACCCTTGGGGGAGGCCTGGAAAGAAGGCTGTGGAGGAGGGAGCAGCTGCCTGCTAAGCCACACAGGTGTAAGGGGCGCTCATTAGGTTCCCACAGGCTCTGTCATTAAGGTTGTGGCAGATGTTCTCGAATGCGACTGGCACAGTCACAGGGGAGGCAGTAAACTCAGCTTAATGTTCAGAACACCGGTGTGGCACCGCCAGGCAGAAGGTTGGCAAGTGTCACCTCTTTGCCAGAGTGGCAGCTGCTCTCGTCTCCCTCGTTGCGGAGTCTCTGTGGAATTCCTCTCTGGCAGCCTTATCATATCTCACAGGCTCCGTTCTACTCCCTTATAACTGGACTAGAGTTATTAGAAAAAGAAACTCCTACATAAACAGGCAACGTAGACAGAACCTTGGATACTTACTGATCACGATATAGTCTTTGGTCCAGGTTCCTGTGAGAGCTTGCCCAATATCCACCCATCTCCAGGAAATCTTAGGGGGGAAAATGCAGCCGAGAGAGAGTTGCATGGGATGGTAACATAAAGCCAGAGCAATCTTAAAAATTGCATTTGAGAGCCTGGAATTTTTTTCAATTATACTTCATAGGGAAGGATATATCCAAAGTTGTTTTGTTTTTCTTGAAAGTGGGAAATTGACTAGTTATCTCTAAATCTGCAATAGAAATATATCAATGTTTTTGTCTTGATTTAAAAAGTCTACATCACAGATTTCTAGGACCACACTCTAGGAAATTAGGTGATTACATTTTCTGTTCTTAGGTAGAGGTAAGGGGAAATATTAGTTACTGGAAATGCAGCACTATGGCCTTTTAACAGTGAAAGGAGAATACTAACTAAGCATACAGGTGGGTTTATTTGAAGCAGAAATAGGGTATGATTGGACTAAAGAGCATCAACTCCTTTGTGTACATTCATTCAGGTCTTCGCATTAGATAAGATGGGGCAATTCTTAGTGATTGTTTATATAACTTATTCAAAAGAAACTTGTCCTGCAAGTCTAACTCTAAGCTATTCTATTCCTTTTTTACTTTACTTTTTTTTCTTCTTTGAGGAATTCCAAAATACTTGGCATCTAGGAAGATCATGCTTGTCAATTACTGACATTTGAAAGAAGATAGATGGTAGTTTTCAGGACATGGCTTTTTAGCTGTTTACCAGAAGACCTTACAGTTCACGTATCTTTAGTGAAAGTATCAAAGTTCTGAGTCTAGCTTTCAGCCTCCATGGTCTAAATGTCAATCTTATCAGTGTCCAGAGCTGATTGGATTTACAAAGCTGACTAACCGTATTAAAACCCAAAAAAGACTGAACTATCAGCCAAAATGCCAACTTATAAATTTAACATTTTACAAGATCAGAATAGTAAATTCAGCCTGCCTAGTGCATCCTTCCTTATAGGCCAGTTCTATAAGAGACAATATATAGCTTAGTACCCATAAACTCAAAACAGGGATAATTAGTTGCACGAGTCACACATGTATTGACATTAACCATATATCCATCTTCAAGGTGGAAATTTAACTATTTATTAAGACACTGTCCCAAATGCTTGACATATATTAACTCAGTTATTTTCACAGCAACCTTAATGGTGGATTTTAGGATTAAACTCATTTACAGAAGATAAAACTGAGTCACAGAGATATGAATAAGCTACCCAAAGTGTTTTTTCATGGTATTAATTAGAACCTAGGTAATACGGTGGCAGACTCCAGTTTTTGAACCCTCTGCTATAATGTAAATAATGGAAATTGGGCAAGTTCCAGACACAGAGACTATCTCTCTAACAACTCTTTTTTTTAAAAATATGTTTTTATTGATTTCAAAGAGAGGAAGAGAGAGGGAGAGAGAGAGATAGAAACATCAATGAGGGGAGAGAATCACTGAACTGCATGCCCCCCACTAAGGATCAAGCCAGAAACCCGGGCACGTGCCATGACTGGGAATCGAACTGCGATCTCCTGATTCACTGGTCAGTGCTAAACCACTGAACCACACGACTGCCGGGCTCTAGCAACTTCTTGCCGTTTGGTTCTTATAGCCCAAGCTAATCTTCTTTGCTTTGTTCTGCTTTTCTCTTAAAAATATACACAATCATTGCTTGGAGTCCAGCTCATTAAATTTCAAACACCTGACTCTCTTTCTCTAGTTCACCATGATGGGAGTTGTATAGCATTCTCAATCTCTTTGTTCTCATGTTTATAAATATCATGACCTGTTTTTTTGCTAGAGGTGGCCAAGTGCACACACATTGTCTTGGCATGAACTGGAGTCATTCTCAGAGGTCAACCACATTTCCTAGTCCTCAGTGGTTTTGGCTGAGTTTATCTCTAGGTTGAGCATGCCCACATATGTAAAATCCAAAATTCTTGGATTTTCCTCAAACTCTACTCCTGTATGTCCTGTTAAATAATAACCCCTTCCTTGACCGCTCAAATCCCAGGGCTGACTAATCGAGGCATAACTTTTCACTGAACTTTTGACTGAAAAGCATCCCACTGAGGGACTCTCTAGCCTGCAGTTCAGAGATGCAAAGTCAAACATTCTGTTTAGTTATTTGTTTGCCTACAAAAAGGAAGTGCTGAAATATGCTGACTGCTGTCTTCTAAGGTTTTCTCCTGCCCCCTTTGAATATCAAGCACAGAGCAATCCCTCAGTTCAATTTGGTTGTCTGTACTTGTTCAGCCTTGCTTCTAAACGTCTAGATTTTATTTCAAAAATAGATGGTTTATCCTTGCCTGTTCACCACCTACACTGGCCATGTCACAAATTGCTTTTTATATCTGGTGTGTGTTCTCTTTTTAAGTCAATAGAAATGTCATATAATCAAGAGTTTCTTGGAATATAGAGGGAATTCAGATACAACCAAACTATTATTAAAAGGGCAATTGCTTTACCGTGTTTTCCTTATGACAAAGAAATTCAAGATCGTTATATTTTTCAGAGTTTTATGCATATGTTGTTTTCAAGATTAAATGAACCTATAAAAAGAGTCTCATCACTCAGAATCTCATGACCCTTTTTACAAAAATAGTCCCTGCCTTAATTTCTTATATCAATACAAGAGGTAAAACAGCCCCATTTTCAAGGGACTAGAAGAATTTTCTTGTCAGTATCTTAAATTTGATCTGCAAGCATCAGCTGAAATTTGGAGCATGACTCCTTGAAAAGCACTAATAAGAGTCAGTGAGGTCAGCAGTCTCTGCAGGAGAATTGGGAGAAACCTATTTGTCATCCGAGAGGCATAAAACCCCAAATTCAGAGCTGGTAGTAAGTTTAGTCTCAAAACTGTCCTCTTTGACATACTGATTCTGTATTTGCCACTTTTCATGGACTCCTGATCACTTTTCACATTTAGGACGTATTAAGAATTATGATAATATAATGTATTATCTATTGTCATATTTCTTTTATCAGGTAACACATTGGTTCCTCCAGATCTGTGCAGTCTAGTATGTTAGCCACAAATCATATGTGGCTATTTAAATTTATATTAATTAAAATTAAAGTTCAATTCCTCAGTCACACTAGCCACATTTCAAGTGCTCAATAGTGACATGTGACTAGTAGCCACAGAATTGGAATCAGCAAGGATTGAGTATTTCATCTACTCTCTTACCCACTTCCGGAACCTTCTCCATAAGAGCTCTTGTAAATGTTTTTTCAGGAAGTTCAAATACAGCCCAATAAGAAACACACCAGTCCCACTAGGCCATAAGACAGTGCATTCATCAGTTGAATGCCTTCAGATTAAAAACCCAAAACAACAACAACAAAGAAGTGTTCTCCTTTCATTTTTATTTTTTTTTTAAAGGGTAGCCCTATTTAACTCCTTTTAAGTTTTACCCATTAGTCCCAACTAAATAGAAAAGACTCTGATATATTTCACTGAATCAAATCACTGGGCTGTTAGTCAGCCACGTGACTCTACCTACAACTATTGAAACAAAACACACTTCTTACTGATTAGTAATCTGCAAAGAACCAGTTTACTCCTGACAACTCTCATTCATGCCTTGAAGGGTGCATTTCACAGGCACCTAGGTGTGATTTCCTCAGCTCTCCAAATGAGCAGGTGAGCTATGAAACAGTTAAGAAAGCAGCGCTGGACCCAGAGCACAGCGTTTTCCAAATAATGGGTCATAGCCCTTCAACTCGTGAATAGCATTAGTTTTATTTTACCTAAAAAACAGAAATAGAACGTAACAGGTAGTATAGGATAAAATGCAAGATGGGGCAAAAGTAGGTCTACAATTGTTTATATAGAAACTAATGCAATAATTAATAAATAATAATACAAGAGTAAACTGTGTGTTTCACATACTCACACCTGTAAACTTACCTTTGTCCCGCCGCCCCTGCCCCCCCCCCCCCCCCGTATATCAGAATTCACTGCACATAGTAAAATGCTTTTTTTTTTTTTTCTGTGCAAGTAATGAGTCATGATATAATGTATTTCTTGCTGAGGGCTGCAGTCAAGAAAGTTTGAAAGCTGCTATAGGAGCGTGCCTCTTTGGGGTATTACCCATAGATATGACTTATCCTAGGCACATTTTGGTGAAGATTTGGCTGAAAATAATCTTAGAAATCTAATTGGAATTCATGTGCTTTTCCCCCAAGTTTATTCTTGGCCCTGGGTAGATTAGACATCTTGTAAAATTTAAATTCATTAGGTCATTTTATTTGCTAGTTAACAGATGGTCATATCCCATTACATTGTAATTTGGTCAGTATTTGGAAGATGCTCAAACAAGTATAGTAATGAAATTTCAGTCTCACCTGTACATATTTATTTAGCACCTGCAGGCTATATAGCTCTGTGTGTCAGGCTGCGTGTGTAAGATCTGTGATGGTCAGGGTGGGGAGTAGTGTTATTAGTTGGATGACACAATAAATTGGTCTTATAATTTGCTTAATATAGACTCAAACTCCATGTAGGGATGGATGCCAAGAAGAAGAATGTATCTTGTTTCTTATAAAACACACAAAACAAAAAAAGTATTTATATTATAATGCCTATGTTTGTATGAGTTTTTAAAAAAAAAAAACAAAAACAACCTTAAAATCATTTACTCCACATTTTAACCTCATTACTAGCATCAGTCTTTATTACAGAAGAAAAATTTGAAATTCCAAGATAGTAAATGACTTGCCCAAGATCACATATCCAGTAAGTTAACCTAGAATATAGATCTTATATATATATATATATATATATATATATATATATATATATATATATATATATATATGTGTGTGTGGCATTCATGGCCATGTGAAACAGAACTTGGATATTTACTCATTTGTGGTCAGTTTTTAGAGGAAGGAGAAAAAAAATTAATAAATAATTTTATTAATGATTTGCTAAAAAAGAACTCTCTATAGTCTACTACAGCTCCTGTGATTTTACTAATTTAGCCAAAATTCACTAAAAATTATAGCACTTTAATCTTGTTATGTTCACCATCTTTTTTTCCTCCCTCTTTAACAAAGAAACATTAGAGCAAAAAGAGGCACAGCTTACTGAATTTCTCCTAGACTTTCCATCTGATATGTTTTAGGCCTTGGGCATATGAGCTCATAGTAATTTGCATGGTAATTAAACTCATTTAGACACTGCACTGCTTAATAGGGGATGGGACAGCTTCTCACCTAACACTTCATTAAGTTACCTGTGCTAAGGCTTTCCTAGATGACAGGGTCAAGTCCACCTCACAAGATAACAGTGATGTTGAATTCAGAATGCCCTCTTCCAAATCGCCTTGTTCATCTGCAAATTTAATTGTGCTTCACTTATTTTTCATTTGTACCTCAGTCTCCATTTTTCTTTTCTTTTTTTTTCTTTTTTAATCCTCACCTGAAGATATTTTTTCCATTGCTTTCTCAGAGAGAGTGGAAAGGGGAGAGAGAGAGAGAAACATCAATGAGAGAGAGACACATTGATTAGTGCCTCCCACATGCACACCCACCAGGCAGGGATTGAGCCTGCAACTGATTCCTTGGCCAGAATCGAACCTGGGACCCTTTAGCCTGCGGGCCAAAGCTCTAAGCACTGAGCCAAACTGGCTAAGACTCAGTCTCCATTTTTCAAATCAACACACACATATAGAAAGCCAGGTAAGACCAGTTACATTCAGTAGGAGAACTAGAAAAATGACGAGGGCAGTCTTTGGCTTGGTGCGTTCAGAGCAGAGAGTTTATGGCAATGAAGATACACATAGTAAGAGACACAATGTTACCAATGAATTAATTTGCTAGGGGATTGCCAAAGAAGAACAATGAACTCTCATTAAAAGTTTATCAATGAAGGCTTTTTGGAAGTATGTTTTCATTTGTGTTTAATATTACTGAATTCTAATCAAATACTAAATGTACTTCAAACCTAACTCTTAGAGCACTCCAGTGAGGTCTGAAATCTCATTATTTTCATTTTACATATGTGGAAACTGAAATACAGATAGTTAAATATTTCGTCTAAGGTTACTCAACTTTAAGTGATGGAGCCTGGATTTGAACCCAGTCTGGATTGGACCCCATATTCTTAATCACACAATATAGCTCTGTGGACCTGGAGAGATCAAAAGTGTTTTGAGAGGTGATGAGACCTCACTCAGGGCAACAAAATGTGTTCATGTTGCTATGAGCTGCCCCGTTTCTGATCACTGGTATGTAAGACTTATGATAAAATGTCCCAGGAATGAGGCTCCTAAAAGGGGCCTAGGAAGGAAATGAAGCTTCCTTTGTAAGGATGCAAACAAGAAGGGGCCCAGGACAAAGCCCAGGGGAATGCTACATTTACCAGGCAGATGGTAGGTGGTGAAAGTGATGGATAGAAAAATGTCTCTTGCCCTGGGTGATGTGGCTCAGTTGGTTGAGCTTTTTCCAGTGCGTTGAAGGTTGTGGGTTAGATCCCAGTTGGGGCATGTGCAGGAGGTAACTGATCGATGCATCTCTCTTATATCTATGTTTCTCTCTCCATCCCCCCTTCCTCCCTCTCTAAAATCAATTTAAAAATATTTGGACGAAAAAAGAAAAAATGTCTCTCTATATCTTATATAGAAAAGACATTTAAATGAAAAGTAATTAAAATAAAGATAATGAAACAAATACAAACTGTGAAGGCTCATGCCTGCCAAATATTTATTGAAAAGCTCCCCTTGACGTGGTGCTCAGCTATCGCTCTGCAGCACTCATTCACAGCAGATTGGTATGAAAGGAAAATTAAAAATTCTGTAGTGAAGTATTCCAGTAGCACATTCTAAACCCATCCAGCTTTACTTCCAAGATTTTAACACATCTTCTGCTCCCCAAATGCACAAAGAATCACCACTACAATGATGTGTGGAAATGGCAAGAAATTCGCTAAATGAGTAAACAGTACTTCTAAGGAACAATGCTAACATGCATTGGCTTCCATAGATTTTAAGCAAAGTTTAATCGATGGTTCTTTAGTTTTTGGAATGTGTGTCTGAATGTGTTGTTTTAATTTAATTTCAAGACTTCAGAGTCTTTAATATGCTGGTGGGAACAGTAACTCACTGTAGGGAAGGAAGAGGCTTATGGTGCACTTCCCAAGTGTAGTGGCCCTGGGATCCTTTCTGATGCCCCCCTGCAGGATCACTGTGGAACACTGGCTGGGAAGTGCTGCTCTGCCAGAGTGTTTACTAAGGCTGTGCCCCATGCTTTGAGTCTCTATTTGACATATGAAAGCAAAAGAGAGAGGCACCCATAAGAAAGTCTGTTCTTGAAAGTAGTGTTTCCTAAATTGTTTTTAGGTCAAATGTCATATGCTTGCTTCCTTATACATTTCTGCAGCACTTTGCACCAGCCATGCAACTTTCATCTAATAGTTCCTCCTGCCTTCCTAAAAGCCCCTGATCACAAAGATGGCCTCTTCAGCTTTTGAGCAAAACTATTTTCTAAATGAATAAATAAATGAGAGTTATAGAAACTTCTAGATATATGACAGCACTAAAAGAATGCTATAGGTAAAGAAACAATGATCCTGATAATCCTGCGTTCTTGCTAATTGTTTGTAAATATACAGAGAGAGGAGAGCATAAATCACAGAGTCAAAGATAAGAAGCCCAGCATTGCTGTCTATAAATTCACTATATTTGTTCATCCATCACTATCACATAATAAGAGGTGAATCATAAGTCTGTGATGCTTGTCTGGGCATGTTAGGCTATACCAGGTGACCTGAGGCACCCTCACTGGGTGGGGTGGTGGTGGAGGTGGTGGGGTGCTGGGGTGCACTACAGGCAGAAAAAAATTGGTTTACTGATAAAAGCCAAGGGACTCTGAAAGGTGCCTGTAGAGACATTAAGTGATGAAGGAAACCATGTGCCTCCTTCTCTGATAAGATACCAACCTAGTAGGAGCAATTAATTTGGCAATGGTCATCAATAGTGGCAGGTGCAAATTTAAGCACAGCTCCTGTACAAGAGTGAGCCACTCCTGGAGGGTAAGGCAAGTAGCAATTTATCTTTACAGGTAAAGGTGGCAGTCAATCAGATATATATATCTACCTAGCAAATTTATTTTATTTTTACTTTAAATTGATATGCTATTTTAGAAGCGTTTTATATGAATCCTTTTTTATTGAATCAGTTTTATTTAGGGGAAGGTGTGCACTGTGTGATTATTTCTAGAGCTACAAAGAGGAAACTTAGCTGTTATGTTGTGGCATTTAATTAGTCAACAGTGACATGTAGAATCCTGACCCAAAGACCCTGTTCCCTTACTCAGTCTCTCAGGATTGGTTTGTCAGATGTAGTTATATGAAGTGACATAAACCTCACACTAAAAACAATTCTTTGGCTTGGTTTGGTTTTTACATACTTATGTACTTGAGACAAAAATGAACCAAGGAAGTCATTACATAAAATGAAAAGAAATAGATTGTCTTTAAGCGACTTAAACTACTGCCAGAGAGGTGGGTGAGGGTGTGTAAAACCCTGGTTGCTCAATCTGAACATGAGCCTGCGTGAATCAGCTCTCGCAGACAGCTATGCTGTACCTTCCCATTCAAACGTCTACCTAACCTTTTTTGGTTATCAACAGATGTAGGTGCTGGCTCTTAATTTAATACACAAATTGTCTTTGAAAACCACCTGACCTGGACTGAGAAACACATCACTAGATCCTACTCATAGAAATTCTCAATGCAGGACCATCATCCAATACAGAATTATCTGCGCTCCCCTTCTCTGTTGTTTCTGATTTCCTCCCATAGCCAAGACTCACTTTTCCTCACTACCTACAAACCTTCTATTTTTCATTTCAACTTTATCCCCTTTCCTGCCCAGAGCAATTATCTCAGACTTGCTTTCCTTTTTCCGTGTCTCTATATTCCCAGTTTGGAAGGTAATAAACTTATTTTACTTTTCTTAGATTTTTACCTAACAAAAACACCAGGAGATGATTTTCCCTAACAAAAACACCAGGAAAAGAATGAACATATCTCTAACTTTCTTTTGCAATTTCATTAGATTCCAATTTGTAGAGAAGGTGTCATGCAGACCACTCAGGTGGAGCCTGTACGTGGCTGGCAAGTCGTTAGCTATCCGGTAGGAACACTGCTCACCCCTCCCTCTTGCCTCTTCCCTGGGTGGGTGATTTGCTAGTGGGAATATACGCAGTGCAACTCGGACTTTCATTTGCCTTTAATTCAGGAAGCCTTTGGGCAATGAATGTGTTTTCTAAATAAAGGGAGAAATAAGACAAGAAATTGCTGTAGGGAATATGTCCAGCCGAATTTGGGAGCATTCTGTTGGGCTCTAAGTATCAAATAATCTGTTAATCAGACCTTTACCCCAATTGCTCCCCCCATTGAAGAACATGGAGAAGGGGGTGGGGAGAGGAAAAAGAAGGGGGAGAGAAAAGGGAGGGGGGCTGTCTAAGGTATTCTGGGGAAATAAAGATAGAGATGGAGACAGAGAGGCAGAGAGATGGGGGGGAGGGTGTGAAAATATAACTCAGAAGTTTTTGCTGGGGTTTTCTGAACCCTGAAGATTTACATTCGGTTTCAAGGACTCTGTGTCTAGACTGTGGACCCCAATCTTCAGCCAGCATCAGCTCCCCCGCTATTGCATCACCTCATTCCATGGCAGCCCTAGGGCACTCTGTGTCTCCCAACAGTCAGTGGCATTCCTGCAGAGGAGGAGACAGACATGTAAAAAGTTAAATTAGAGAAGCCTCCCCCCTCCCCCCAAGAGCTGATGTGGGCTGAGCGTGAGGGAGAGGAGGCAGCTGTCTGTAGGGCCTCGCAAGCTCCTTCCGCGCGTCCTTCCTCAGTCCGGGGGAAGCTCAGGCTCCTCTTGCCCAGGGTGGCCTTGCTCTGCTCGCATCTGGTCACCTTGCTCCAAGGCCCCCAGGAGAAAGTGAAGGAAGCTAACACAGTTTGCACCCCTACTGTATGCCTGAGGCTTCCTAATACATTGTCATTTAATTCTCACTACATTGTGCCATACGCATTGTCTTCATGTTACATTTGAAAAAATAAAATTCAGAAAATTGATGTTAGTTTTCCAAGTTTTTGCACTTGGTAAGGGGCAGATCAGAGACTAGACCCAGGTCATTATGGCTCCAAAGGGCATGCAGGCTCTTTATGGACATCAAGCCTGCAGCCTCACTATGCTCAATGGTGGGGTTTTCTTTATTCTAATTAGTACCATTAAATGATGGTAGACATTTACTTTGGGTATTTCCCTCTCCACATATGATGAAGCTTTATGCTTCTACAAAGCTAGGTATTTTAGCAGGGGAAAGAAAATTTTGCTTCAAGGATTCTCTTTCCAGCCTAAATTCTAGAGAATTTTATTTTTAGCATTTACCTTTTAAACATAAGTAATATATAGTTATTACAGAAATATTAGAAAATGCATGTGAAAAAAAGAGAAAATAAATGGAGTCTGATCTTACTACCCAGAGAAACCAGTGTGAAAAGTATGGTGTATCTTCTTTTATGTTTAGTTTATATTCATAAACTATGATAAATTTCCGTGCTTATAATGGGTTTTACATGTAATATTATATTATCAGCATAACAATTGTATGTGAATAGGTATACTTCTATAGCACTATTTTTAAGAGTTGCAGAGCATCCTGTTATAAGGATTTTTATAAACTTTATTTAATCAACCCCCTATTTTTGAAATTTACATTGACATTTTCTCCCCAAATTATAAACAAAAATTGAATGAATATACCTATGATTAATTTTTGTCAACATTCTTGGTTGCTTCCTTATTATAAATTTTTTTTAAATTGATTTTAGAGACAGAGATGAAGGCAAAGGAGGAGAGGGAGATCAGTTTGTTGTTCCTCTTATTTATGGATCCATTGGTTGATTCTTATATTTGCCCTGACCCAGGGATCAAAACCAAAACCTTGGAGAATCAGGACAAAGCTCTCACCAACTGAGCTACTAGGCCAAGGCTATTATACATTTTTAGAAGTAAAAATTGCTCTATCAGATTGTTACACCTATTTTTGAAAAATTATGGTAAATATTGCCACATGCACCCCAGAAAGTCTGTACTAATTTACAGTTCTAGCAACAACCTCACCAACATTAGGAAAATCAACTGCTTTTATCTTTATTAATTTAAAGGGAAAAATGGTCATCTTGTTCTACTTTATATTTCTTGACAATTAATTTGCTTTAGCAACATACATTTTTCTTTTAAAAAACATGTCTATGCAACTGTGGTTTTTTTTTTCCCCAGTTTATTATTTGTATTTTACTTTTATGAGTGTTTACTTATTTATGTACTTAAATCTATTAAAAAGATTTATGTATTAAATCTTTCTCATTATTCTTTCATGTTGTCTGACCTTGGTGTCATTCTGTGGAAATTCTTTCTTATCTCAGAATTCTTCAAATATGTAACTACTTATATTTTATTGAATTGATTGGGGTTACATTGGTTAATCAAGTTATATAGATTTCAAGTGTACAATTCTATAATACATCATCTTCATATTGTTTTGTGTGTTAACCATCCACAGCCTAGTGTCCTTCTGTCACCATTTTTCCCCATTTCCTTCTTCTACCTGCCCCACCCTTTCCCTCTGGTAGTCACTATAATGTTGTCTGTGTCAAAGAGGTGTTTCTTTTTTTGCTTAATCCTTTCACCTATTTCACCCAGCCCTCCATCCCCCCTCCCCTCTGACAGCTGTCAGTATGTTCTCTGTAACTATGAGTCTATTTACATTTTGTTTGTTTATTTGGTTCATTAGATCCCACATATAGGGGAAATCATATGGTATATGCCTTTTTCTGACTGGCTTATTTTACTTGGCCTAATACCCTCCAGGTCCATCCATGCTTCCTTTTTATGGCTGAGTAGTATTCCATAGTGTAAATGTTTCACAGCATTTTTATCCACTAATTTACTGTTGGGCACTTGGGCTGGTTTCAAATCTTGGCTATTGTAAATAATGCTGTAGTGAACAGAGGGATGCATATATTCTTTTAAATCCATGTTTCAGGTTTCTTTGGATATAATCCCAGAAGTGAAATCTCTGAGTCATTAGGCAGTCCTATTTTAATTTTTTGATGAAACTCCATGCTGTTGTCCACAGTGGCTGCACCAGTCTGCATTCCCACCAACAGAGCATGAGGGTTCCCTTTTCTCTTTGTTCTTGTCAACACTTGTCATTTGTGGATTTATTGATGATAACCATTCTGACAGGTGTGAGGTGATATCTCATTGTGGTTTTAGTTTTCAGTTCTCTGATGATTAGTGATGTTTGGCATCTTTTCATATGTCTATTGGGCATCTGTATGTTCTCTTTGGGGAAGTGTCTGTTCAGGTCTTTTGTCCGTTATTTTTTAAACTGGATTTTTTCGGGGGTTGAGTTATTTTATTTCTTTATAAATTTTAGATATTAACCCCTTATCAGATATATCATTGGCAAATATGTTCTCCCATTCAGTGGGCTGTCTTTTCCTTTTGTCGCTGGTTTCCTTTTTTGTGCAAAAACTTTTTAGTTTAATGCAGTCCCACTTGTTTATTTTTCTTTTGTTTCCCTTGCCTGAGGAGACATGTCATAAAAAATACTGCAACGAGAAATGTTCAAGATTTCACTGCCTATGTTTTCTTGTAGGAGTTTTATGGTTTTAAGTTTTACATTTAAGTCTTTTATCCATTTTGAGTTTATTCTTGTGTATTGCGTAAGGAAGTGGTCTAGTTTCACTTTTTTGCACCTATCTGTCCAGTTTTCCCAACACCATTTATTGACTAGATTATCTTTATTGTATGTTCTTGCCTCCTTTGTTGAATACTAATTGACCGTAAAGGGGTGGATTTATTTCTGGGATCTCTATTATGTTCCATTGACCTATATGTCTGTTTTTATGCCAGTACCATGCTATTTTGATTACTATAATTTTGTAGTATAGTTTGATATCAAGTAGCATGATACCGCCAACTTTTTCTTATTTCTCAAGATTGCTGTGGCTATCCGGGGTCTTTTGTGGTTCCATAAAAATTTTTGGAATATTTGTTCTAGTTCTGTGAAATATGTCCTATCTTGATAGGAGTTGTGTTGACTCTATAATTGCTTTGGGTAGTATGGACATTTTAATAATGGCAAGTCTTCCTATCCATGAGAAGGGTATATGCTTCCACTTACTTGTATCTTCCTCAATTTCTTTAGTATTTTATAATTTTCTGAGTATAGGTCTTTTACCCCTTTGGTTAAACTTATTCCTAGGAACCTTATTTTATTTTTTTGCAATTGTAAATGGGATTGTGTTTTTTAGTTTCCCTTTCTGATATTTTATTATTAGTGTATAAAAATGCAGCTGGTTTCTAGATATTTATTTAGTATCCTGCTACTTTGTTGAATTTATTTATCTGTTCTAATAGTTTTTTGGTGGAATCTTTAAGGTTCTCTCTTTATAGTATCATGTCATCTGCAAATAATGACAGTTTTACTTCTTTCCAATTTGGATGCCTTTTATTTTTTTTTTTGTGTCTCATGGCTGTGGCTAGAACTTCCAGTACTATGTTGAATAAGAGTGGGGAAAGCAGACATCCCTGTCTCATATAAATATGTATTTTATATTCCTTTGAGGATTCCAGCCAGCCAAGTTGCAAATTCTAGGCTCCAGATTTTAATCTCCATGGCATTTTTAAATAGGCTGATATTAGAAAAGACCATACAATCAATCACCCAGTTAAAAATATACAGAGTGCTCAGCCGGTGTGGCTCAGTTGGTTAAGCATCATCTCATGCACCAGGAGGTCACACGTCAGAGTTTGCTGCTCAGTCCCCAGTAGGAGCATACAAGAGGTAACTGATTGATGTTTCTCTCTTATAGGTGTTCCTACCTCCCTCTCCCTCTCCCTTCTGCTCTCTGAAATCAATAAAATGTGTATATATACATAGGGGTGGGGGGGGACCCGGGGTGGAGGAGAGGGAGAGCATGGTGTAGGATGCAACATTATCTTTCTCTGGCAACTTTAGCTTCATAGTTTCAAGGGAATAATAGAAGAGAGGAGGGACTATCTATCATCCTTCACCTAATGTGCTGGCTCAAAAGATAAAACTCCCTTTCAGTTCCTGTAGTTTGGAGCCCTGGGCTTGTTTTTTCATAGGCCCTGGGGAGCAGCCTGTATAAGCACAGAAGAAAGCTTACCAAGGTCCTACCAAGGCTTGCCTTTAGCAGTACCTCAGGACTTATGAGATTGCAATCAACCTTAAGCAGCTCCTCTGCCATAGCCTGGGGAAACTAGGCAGGCTAGAGCTCTTTGTAGGTGGATGTCTAATTCCAATGGCAAGGGAAGATTACATGTATCCCAGATTCCCAGTATGAATGCATCATCCTCATGTGTACACTAGGTTGAAGTCAAGTTTCCTTAAAAATCTAAATGTTTTATTTTCAAATTTTATGTGACCCCTTCAAATTGTGTATTTTCCTTTCACAAGGACAACTTTTTGCTGCTCTGAATTCACTGCATACATCAGCAAATATTGTAGCCTTAGTGTTGACATGCTTCAGAAAAAAATCCCCGATTACGTCTCTGAGGATAGTTACCAAGTTCAGGCCAGCTCACTGGGTGGTAACAGTCACGGCCTTGTCTTTCCACAAAATATGTGAGTAAACCGGTAAGAACTGGATTTCCCTGGCATCTACAGAACATCGTGAATGCCTGGCTTATTTTTCAGGGTACCAGCAAGTGATTTCCAAGTCACCAAAATGGTCAAAAGAACATAGATTTTGGAATCAGATAGAGGTGAATTCCAAATAACTAATTTCCAAGATAAACCTGTTTCCTCATTTGTAAAAATGGAAATAATATTATTTCTGTCACAGGGTCATTATAGGGATTAAATGATATAACACACATGTAAGCATCTAGCTCTTCAGAAACTCAGTTATACTCCGAGGTATATCATTTCTTAAGTATTCTTCTCTGCTTATCACTAGCAACTATGCTCAGCAGATTTCCTGTTCATGAGCAAAGCATCATAGTCAGAGGCCACATTTTTCCCCAAGCGGTTCTCCCGCATTACTTTTCCCCATTTTGTAGAAGCCTCAGTATTTAACTCATCCTTTGCCCAAAGGAAAGAACTCTCCAAGGACAAGAAAAACTTCTCCCAACTTCTCTCATCTTGCCATTTCTCAGGCAGTGCTTCTTGCTAGCCTCTACTCAAAAACAGAGCTTGACAAAAGGGAAAACCAAAACAAACAAAAGAAAGTGATGCAGTATCTGAAAGAAGTGTAAGACGGTTTTCTTTCTTAATGAATTGGTTGAAACTATTTCTGCTTTTAAATGTGAATGAGGTCAGGACTTTCTATCTCATGTTTTTTGTCCTTCCTGAATTTCTATAATTGGATTAGACCTTGGAAATCCTGGAACCCTTTTCAAAAATTCAGTGAGGTTCTATGAAATGTGAGTTCTTCGAAAGCAAAGAAATTGTCTTGTCATTTTTTATTTCTAGTGAATAGGGCAAAGCCAGGCATGCTGGTCCTAGTGCTGTCAAGTGTGGAATATAAACGTGGGTTGTTCTACTTATTTAGAGAGAAGGAGCTGGTTGTATGTGAACCAGGCTATAAAGGGGTGGTAGTATTTTGTAAAAACAACCAAAAGCAAGCCATCCTATCCTCATAGGACTTATGCGTATTTAGTCCTTACATTTTTTCTCTAAATAACATGTATAAGCAGGAGGGAAGAGTTTTAGACTCGTAATTGGTATCAGAAATAATATAGCAAATAATAATATCCCAGGCAGGAGCATGTGTGAACTGATGGTGAGAGAGCCCAGCGTGTAGACAAATACTGAAGAATTTAGAATTTCTCTCTGGACCTGAACACCATTCACCGTAGGATAAACAGAGTTAGCTTGAGTAAAGACTTGGAAAAAGATGTAATTCATTCCAACTGAAGTGACTCTAAACCACTGATTGATCTAAGAACTATATTAGGCAGAGTTAAAATTAAAAAGAAGTATGAGACATAGGTCCTAACCTCTTTACTCTTAAAAGTAATAAATGAGATGTTTTGTTTCTTAATTTATAAAAGCTACCTGACCTTTTCGTTAGGGATACCATGCCTCTGTTGAAGTGACCGATTCCCTCCTCATTTATCATTCACTCCCAGTGTTTATAAATTGGCAAAAATCCTTGCGTACTATCAAGAGAAATCTATGCAAACATGGTCTAATACATTAACAAGACTGTCCTACTGAGGAAGGTAGATTCTCAGAACTTTAAGTCATAAAGTATTAAATTAGACCTTAACTTGCTCTTTATTCCAGGAACTTTATCACTAGTTAGGAACCATGGAGTTTAGCATTTTCTGACAGCAGTTACAATAGTCATAGTCAAATAGTTGTCATTAGAAAATCAGCACTGATTTCTGTTTATTGTGTATTATTTGTTCTGTGATTAATTAAGCCTTTGCATCTGCTTAGTCCATGAATCTGTGGTCTGTGGATGGAGGTGGGCTGGAGGAGAGAAGGGTATAAATGGAGGGAGACCACATGGGTATGATCCTATTAGTCCACTTGTTCTTGTTGGGAAGATTTGTCAATAACTGTGTCGCTGTATCTCCATCTTAAGAGGAAAAGTATCCTAGAAAAAACTGAACCAAGTGCTTTATTTTATCTTTAAATGAAAGCCAGAGAGAGCTCAGGTTCAGACTTTGCAACAGTTGTTTGGTCAGGCAGAGAGATAAAATGAGCGGTGGCTTCCTTGAGCTAAAAATCTCATCAAGGCATTTGACTGCTGTGGATGCAGCACTGCCCCCCCCCACCTCAAGATCAGTACTGAAAGTCTAGTCAGATAAACTTGCTCACTCTATTCTCATTGTGTATGCAGACCTCTCTGCAAATAATCAGTTATCATCGAGTGATTCAAAATAAGGGATTCAAGCATAGAAAGGTTTATTATGTAGGCACTCTCTATAGGAAACTGTGCTAGACTCTGGAATTTGATAATTGGAAAATGTATTATCTCTGCTCTCAAGGCCCTAAAAATTAGAGGCAGATGGACATTTATGGAGATATTTATAATAAAAAGAAGCCAAATATATTAAATGAAGATATATATATGTGTGTGTGTATAGATATATATGGAAGTGTATATATAGTATATACATAATTTATATAATATGTATGACTATATATAGTATATGTATAACATATATATCATAATATATATATATAATGGTTTTATAGAAGTTAACAAATAAATTCAGACCTTCTTAATGTCTTTGTCAAGCTTACATTCCAATGGAAAAAATGGAGAGACACAAATCAGAATATGGAATTATATAAATATCATGATATAAAAAATCATGAATTGACCTTGATGAGCACACATATGCTTATATAGATGTGCACAGTGTATATGCATATGTGTGCGTTATGGCATATTAAGAGTATCTAAACATTAATCTGTACATATGGAGAAATGGAGGCAGAATAGAATAAGCTGTAACTTAAACTAAACGGTGGCAGAACCCTTTAGTTAGCAGATTTATAAAGATGCGATGGTTGTGTTGCCCCTGATAATGGGAAGAAGAAGCAATGCTGTTTTCCATTTTATTCTTCTGTCACAACTAAGTGATTATCATGATAGCTGTGAGCTAAAGGGATGTTACAGCAGACTACTTGGTCTGTAGCCTGCTCCTTCCCGAGCACCAAATGGCTAGTTAGCTACATCTAGGGAAAGGGAGGTATTATGGGAACACCATTCTCTCAGGTAATCACTGGGTCATAGGGTTAGCTTAGTGATTAGTAAAAACAAAAATAATTTAAGTACTTAACATTTTGTGTAGATAACAGGAACATCACCATAAAAAAGAATTATGCATTAACAAACTGCTTCTCGTAACAACAGTTGAGCAGTTATATTACACCCACATTTAACGATAAGAAAGCTGAGAACGGCCCTGTCAGAGTGGCTCAGTGGTTGAGCCTCGACCTATGAACCAGGAGGTCACAGTTTGATTCCCAGTCAGGGCACATGCCCGGGTTGTGGGCTCCATCCCCAGTAGGGAAGGTGCAAGAGGCAGCCGATCAATGACTGCCTCATCATTGATGCTTCTCTCTCTCCTTTCCTCTCTCTGAAATCAATAAAAATATATTTTAAAAAAAAAAGCTGAGACCAGTGTGAGTATACCTGTCTTGCCTTGGGTTACGTAAAAAATATTAACACATAAAGCTTATCATCTTTGCCCCAGTTCCATGCTATATTCCCATTACTCTTGGACTAACTCCAAAATTCCTTTCCCTTACTGAAGGTTTAATATTCTTTTCACAGATCTTCCCTTTATAATCCTGTACAGAGCCATAGGTAGTTTTGTTGGTAAAAATTCTAGAGAATTTTCTTACTTTTTAATAAATGGACTAAAAGTAATGATTCTGAAACAACTTTCTCATAGTATTAAATTTATTAGTAAAACACAGTCATGAACTTGCACAGCACCGTAGCACTACCTGAATTGAGGAGCAAACTAACGAATTCTGCTGGCTTGTCATTAGCCAGAGTTTTGCGTGGAGCAAAGCCCAGCTAGTCTGTGGACAAGGAGAACTCATCAGCATGCAAACAGCATTTTTCCTGCTTGCTGGATGCCTTCTGAGATGGGACCTTGAGATGTGAGTGCCTGAAAGCCTTGCTCTTTTTACTGTAAGAAATGAACTCCTGTGCCACAGGATCTCATTGTCCTTCAGATATAGATGTATTTTAATTCATCATATCTCTGTAACCTGATGTTGGCTCCAGCTCTGAAATGCAAATCTCATTCTCCATGCCCCCATCGCCTCCTCAGAGGTGACTTAAAAGAACATATAGACAATACCTCTGAAGATCTCTGCTTTCAAGTAATCTGAAAGGTGAGGGTTTCTGAAATGTATGCTTTCGATTCTGTTGCCATAGACCCCTCTGACTTTCACAAGACACATATAGGCCAGAGTACATTAAATTTGATTAAAACTGTGGATTTTGTTTACACGTAGGGGAGAATTTTGAGCTCACTTAAACAGATGCCTTCACAACCCTGATACCAATCAGTGGAAAGTGCAGGGTATGCTGCAAAAATCAATAGACCATTTGCTTTGGACATTTCAAAAGAAAGATAGAGTTTCAGAAGTTAGAAATATGTTTGTCCTCAAATAATTCATTGTAGCTGTACTTCCAGAGCTCTCTTTCTAACTTTTTTTGTGTGTTTTTTTTATTTCTACCGCCCCCCCCCCACACACACACCATATTGATTAAAGCAAGCATTAGCAAAGTGAAATCCCTAGGCATAGCACCAATCTTGGACCATAGTAGGTGCTTCAGCATGTTAAATGAATGAACACATAATATTTATCTTCTTCTATGATGTGGGTCATGCAATCTAGCAGTAAAGGAAAACACTAATTGCCAGCATTTTTTTTAACAACTACATTATTTCTGTCTAGGACAGTACATTTCTTTTTCAGTAACTGCGCCTTCTGATTCCTATGCATGAAAATAGTTCAATTTAAAATGGTCTGATCACTGAAGTGTAGAGAGGGGTCTGATTCAGTTTTGAGAACACAAATAAACAGAAAAACCTGCTAGGTATAAAGCAGTAAGTTCAAAATAATTGAGTAATACAAGTAACACTTTTTGTTTTGTTTTGTTTTTTAGTAAAGGTAAATGTATTTTAAAATTCAGTAGCTCCCTGCCATCCTGTGTCTATTCTTTTTTTAAAATTTGCTTTTTAGCTTATACCTTTGGGAGGTTAGTTTCTAGTTTATGACAATACTTCCCAAACCAAAATGAATTTGAAATTTTTTCTTAACAAATATGGGTCAGAAATAAACTAAATTCTACAAAATTTATTATTTAAAAACTACTTCTCAGGAAAAGTTTAAGCTATTGCTTTGAACTATCCAAATTGCTGTATTAATCATAATCACTTCATAATTAGTTCTCATGCCACATTATCCTGTCTTATATAAGCAATGGTACCATTTCTGTAAGAATTAAGTACCATTCTGTAATAATTTAAAAATGCATATGCATATTGGTATTGAGGATATTTTTTAAATAGTGCATTTTGTTTTTTATTACAGTGTCTTTTATTTTTATTAAGAATGTTTGCAAAACCACTTTCAAAATAGAAACAATTATTGCAGTGACTGTATCAGCAATTAACTTGAACAATAGGACAGTAGTGTGTCTTCAAACTGTTTCTTCCAGTCATTTATTGTGCGAAATTGTTCATAATGTAGGGAAAGAGAAAGACTATTATGTAAAAGGGAATTTACAGGCCATATTATTCTGATGGACTGTTTGGTTTGATTTTACCTTACATGCTTTTTCAAATCTTCATTTATCTTGCTTACTTAGATAAATCCAAATGACACCAGTATCTCCTAGCAGAAATAGGTGTGGATTTAAAAAAAAAAAAAGTCCATCCCCAATCCTTTGGTTGATTAGACAGGCAAATATTTTCAGTCTTAAATAGGTCTGCAGTGGAAATCCTGCTATGACATGAATCTTTCCTTACAGAAATTCCGTTCAGCAAACACTCCCACTGTCTCCAAGGGTACAGTTTATTGCGTGCTCTGCATGAGACTCCATACAAAGAAATCCAGGACGTGAGCACTCTCATTCCATTTCTGAGAACTCAATGGCTAGTAAATATTTCAATTTCTGTATTCTGAGGGGAAAAATAGAATTTAACCTGTCAAAAAATTTATGTAGTTCAGCAGATGAAATTGCAAGAGTATGTGCCATAAGAACCAATCATGCTATTAAAAATAACATTTTGAGGTACAGGGCTTTGGATAAGTGAGCTCAACAAAAATCTAGTTTCCAAGGAAAAGGTCTTCTTAATGTTTTTCTCAGGACTCATAAATGGGTCAGCATTCAATCAGGTTAATTTTAAGTGAATGAATGAACTTTTTAATTTGTTTTTATTTCAGAGAGGAAGGAAGAGGGAAAGAGAGGTAGAAACATCAGTGATGAGAGAGTTGTCATTGATCAGCTGCCTCCTGCACGCCCCCTGCTGGAGATCGAGCCCTAGACCCAAGGCATGTGCCCTTACTGGGAACTGAACTGTGACCTCCTGGCTCATGGGTCAATGATCAACCACTGAGCCACACTGACCAGGCACAAATGAATGAATGAATGAACTAATGAATGAATGAGTAAATGACTGACTGACTGACTGACTGACTGACTGACTGACTGACTGACTGAATGAATGAATGAATGAATGAATGAAATTATTTCCAAGATGACTTTTATTATTTCTTAGATAAATACTGACCTGGATGTTATTAGGAGGGGTGGTAACTAACTGAAGCAGTTTTTGTACACACTCTGTTATGGTCAGGTTGGTTCTTGCCATTAGCAGCAAGAAAAGATAAAAATGAGGATTTGGCTTTTCCTCCCGCCTAATGGTTAACATGCTTCCTGTCACTGCTGCTTTGCAGGTCTCCCTCAAAGAGATATTTATTGGTATTACCACATTTATAGAGCCAACTCTATGAGATTCTAGGTTCTATGGTAATTAAATACATATATATGAATAAATGAATAAATGTTTGTGTGTGCACATGAGAGAGAATGATAAAATGAGAAGAAAGATGCCCTTTTTTCCTGATGATAATTTACATCAGGAAGCAGGATAAATATGTTATATATTATTAGATGGCTTTAACACTAAGTTTTTAATTCCTTATGGATAGCAGTGGCTAAGAGAATGGGCTTAGACATCAACTGGGCTTGAGTTCAAATTCCATCCTGTCTTTTATCAGTACCTTATGTGGACAAATTTATTCACCTCACCAACTCTCTCTGCCCTTATATGTGAAGTGGGGTAATAAAAATACTTCCTTATAGATTTGGTGTGAGTATTAAGTAAAGGAATGCATGTATAACATGCAAAATAGTTACTGCTAACAGCTTTAGTTATTGGTAGTAGTGGTACTAGAGAAGTAAGTATTTTAAGTGTTTATGGAAGTGATGTTTTCCTTTTTCCTTTAATGAGAACCCAGTAAAATCTAATTATTGAGGGGAATCAGAGTAATCTAGTAGTGAAAGGAGATATGTACACCACATTGACAACCCAGGCCTTATGCATCCATGCATTAAGTGAATGTTACATGTGCACTAAGGATGAAAGAGTGAAAATGAGAAACACAATCCCTGATTTAAGGAGCTGACAGTCCAGTTATAAAGGCAGACCCATTTTAAACAAACAAATAAATAAAATAATTAGAAACAGCAGTCAGTGCTATAAAGAACAAACATAATTCTGAAGTACAGAATTATGTCCTTTGGACAGAAGAATCAAGGAAGACCTCCCTGAGGAGGTGACCATCCAGCTGATATTTAGAAGATGAGGAAGAGCCAACCCTATGCAGGGTAGAGACACCAAATGTGCAAAGGCCATGAGGGGGAAATGCAAGTTGTTTATTGCATCATCCTCACTAGTAGCAGCAGCATCAAATTGTCTTGCTGCAAATCAAAAGTTGTAATTTTGATAAGTTCATGTTTGTTTAGATTTATTTTTATCACCAAACTAACTGGTATTTCAAGAAGTAATAAACCCAGTGATTTCAACACATTTGAAAACAGATGTCATTTGTGTACTTTATTAAAACAACAAACGTGTGCAGCAAAACTTTTTGGCTTCTTATTTTGAGAGTTAATGTAATACACCCAAATGTCTCTGACACCCCATGGTAATTAATCCTTGTAAAAAGAGAGGCAGGACCTAAAAATAATAATACTGTAAGTAGATACTAGGTTAGGAAGCTGTGAAATAGACATTATGGGACTCACAGTAATATATTCTCTCCATTTTATATTATGCCATATCTGGGTCATCATAAAAGAGCCAGAATAAAATTTTTGTCTTTAGAGAGCCACATTTAGATTGGCCACTTTCCGCTGGGATGCTAGATTGCTCTCAGGAGCAAATGTACCACAGCGGGATGAAGACCAGAGCGCCTTTGCAAACAGAAGGAGACAAAGGAATTGGATTCAGAGATAATACCTTCTTCCTACCCTAAAATATGAAAAGTTCAATCATTCCACAAAAATCTCTTAAAACCTAATAGCACTTCTAATAGTTCTGAAATACCCCACCTCCCCTCAGGACCTAGCAATCTTCCCAGAGTTGTGTGCAATGTGCTCTCAAAAAGCATTGCCTAGACCTGTGCCTTTTCTACCTTTTTATTTTCCATACAACATCTGTAAAATTGTTTAAGCTCTATGGCCCCGTTCTCATAAATACATTCAACTCTCAATTACCTTCACCGATGAAGGGGAGCATTAGTGCACGTAATTGAAATTGGTGAATAATCTGCTCCATTGGGCTGCAGCCAGCTCCTTCTACCCAGACTGGATATTTTCTTATGGGCAGGGCCTGTGATCTGGGAAACAGTCTTAGCTGAAAAAGGATCTTGTCTCCCACCACTCTGACTAGGTGGTGACCAGGCCTACATACCTGAAGACTTTTCAAGTGTGCTTGGACTAGCTCTATACCACTCTACTCCCAAGACCTTTATCTAGATAGGAAACTGGGTGTTGCCAGGTCAAAAGTGAGCTGTTTAAGAGCTAGAGATGACTGGTTAAGTGGATCAACTAGATACTCTAATATCTACATAATGCTTCATAAGTCCATGACTTGGTTCTGCTCGCTAGGAAATCGAGGCACAGCCTAGTATGCCTCCTCATTCCTACTTTATTTTGTTATTTTTCTGTCATAGGATTTCACAGAACAGCTATTCATATCTAGGGCATTTCTTTCCTTGAGGAATGTCAACAGAGGCTATCCAATCAAGTTTTAATTTATTCTCTAAAAATAACTAATGCCACCAAAATAATTAATGTCAAAAGTTGTCAAGACAGAACAGCCTTTTCTGTGAGAGATTCTGGGTGGTGATGAGTCATAGAAGCAAAGACCGCTGATCTGAAGTGCTCAGTGGGAGACTCATGATTCAGTCAAGTGGTTCTATCAGGATCTTAACCCCAGAGAGCAGAACCCAGTCCATTGTAAAGACCATCTCAACCCTAAGACTGAGCTCATGGAGACTGTGCAATCGATCAGAACCTTTTTTGTTGTTTCCACCTGTTCTCCATCTGCTGCTGGGCTATCTTTCTCTTTTTCCCATCTTCATCCAACTTCACTTCACTTTTACCCATCTTTCTCTTGTCTGTCTTCCTTCCTGACATTATCTTTGGGACACCTCTCTGATTCTCATTTTCTGTGCCCCCTCTCTCTTTTATAAAATGTCTTGCCTCCTTAATTCACTGTAAAAATCTTATGTAATACTTTCCTTAGCTTCCTATCCCAATATTTTCACTTCCTTTGCTCCCCTCTGCCCTAACATCCTGCATTCTGATTAGATGCCATATGTATAACAAGGTAGACAGATGCTTTGCTGTTAAACTAAAGGGCTTTTTAATCTAGTAGAAAAGAAACCACAGCTTTCTTTTTGTTTGGGGACATCAGCAATTCATGGCAAAGGGCTTAGGAATACAAATGAGGGTTTTTTCTTCAAGCAGCATGGAGTCTCAGCATGTCTCTCTTACTCTCTCCTTATTTTACTTGATCTGCAAAGCAAAAACCTGCACATGTGATGTATCCATTAATACCACTAACGACACTTAGATCTCTGCACACACTGTTTTCACCAGTGGGGACAGCTGGCCTATGTTCTTAACTGTCAATGTTTACCTATTTATTTATATACATATATATATTTTAAAATCTGTGACCAGTGATGGTGTTCATTTTGATTGGGGGCTTTCAGTTGCAATTTCCCAAAGCTGTATCCAGAGTGAAAAGTTTTTTAGTTTCTTTCTGGCACTCTCTTTGTAATTGGCATGTCTTTTAAGGAGACAGTGAAGGCACTCAGACAGCCTGTCAGACCACATAGCCAGATTGGGTCATGCCCACGGTGCCTTTCCTGACAGCCATTAATTACCCTGTAGGATTCTCCTGGGGCTTGCCCTGATCCAAGAGAGAGAAATGTGAGAAGAGAGCCAACAGTCTGGAGGCAAGGCCACCCAGATAAAGACTGCTATGTTTGGAGCTTCATCGTTGCAGTGGAAGTCAGCTTCCATCTCTCTTTGGGGCGGGTGTCTCATCTGCCACAGTGAAGGGGCCTCACTACTGTGCAGCCAACACTTAACGGCACAGAGTTAATAAGGATAAGTTTGCTATGGAGGCAGGGTGCCCATGCCACCCCCAGAGCCCCTCACAGGCTCACATGGTGCTTGTATCCCCAAGTCACAGGAAGCTCCAGAGCGAATTCAACTAAAATGACATTACAGGGTCCTCATACCCTTCTCTGCCTGCAGCTTCAGCAAAGGTGCTTGATTCCTTCAGCTTCTCCAGACCTTTCCCTAAGGCAAGCGTTGGGTTTGCCCAGCTCTGTTTTCTCTCTGTCATGCCCGTTCCTCCTGACTCCACTACACCTGAAGTCTTCACTCTCCAGCAGCGCTGGATCACCAAGCCCCGCGCACTCCCCTGGTGAGGGAGCTGCCACCAGGCCTTGCCTCCAGGGAGCCAGCTGAGCCCGGTGTCTCTTTGCCCAGATTCCAGTGTCTAGTATAGGAAGGCATGCGTTGCATGGTGTTTTGTTTTTCTGACTTGTGCAAAGTTGTCATCAATCCTACAATTTTTACTGCAGTCCTACAATGCTTACCTCTCTCTGCCTGGCAACCTGAGTTCTCACCAAATAATCCACAGCCATGAATGATGTTAAACCTAGTGACATTTTTCTTGGCTGTACTCTACTTTCTGAAGACGTTTGTAACTTGACTTCGAACGTTGTAATTGATATTTACAACATGTTTGCTTGTTTATTGTGGGGATTTTTTTGTGTTTTTTGTTTGTTTTTTACTACTGCATGGCTTTCCCTAAAAAACTTCATGAACAGAAATAGAGCAATTAGTAGTTTCCATATTTTAGAGATGTGGAAACTGAGGAATAGCTAAGGAAGTAGCCTTTCCCACAGGGAGATTCAAATAAACCATTACAATTGAACAGTCAGGTTTATTACTTTTTTCCCTTTTTTCCTTAGAAGGAGGAAAGGGGTTTCTCTATTCTGAATGAGATTTGATGCTCTCTCAAACCAGGTGCTATGGGACTCAGACAGAAAGGGCCACCTGTTATGGAGGTGACATAGGTCAGGAGATAATTCTTAGCTGTTCAAACAAATAAATGTCAGCACCACAGTTCACTTCTTCTGCCTGCTCTTTATATCCACAGCACCCTGCCATGCTACTAAGCCATTTACCCCTATTTAGTTGAGCAGACCTGGCCTTTTTCTGCTTGTGATTTTTTGGCTTAGTCCTGCTACAGTTAAAAATTAACAATTGAGCCCTGGCTGGTGTGGCTCAGTTGGTTGACGCATTGTCCTGTACACCAGAAGGTTGTGGGTTTGATTCCTGATCAGGACACATACCCAGGTTGCAGGTTTGATCCCTATTTGGGCACTTACAGGAGGCAACCAATCAATGTTTCCTTCTTTCTTTTTCTCTCCCTTCTTCTCTCTCTAAAATTAATAAAAACATATGCTCAGGTAAGGATTAAAAAATTAACACTTGACTTGGGGTGGTTAACACACCTTTACACTACACAGATGATGTATTATAAAATTGTACACCTGAAACCTATATAATTTTATTAACCAATGTCACCCTAATTAATTCAATCAAAAAATTAACACTCTGCTAGAAATGGCTGCCTAGTACACGTGCCAAAGTCCATTACTAGCAAAGGGGCTTATGCTAGAAGTTGCAGGTGCTGTGGAAAGCCAACATGTGGCAATGAGACTGGGCAGAATTGCAGAAAGGTAGCAGGGACCGCTGTCCTCCTGTAACTTGGCAGAGCACACTTCACATGGCGTTCATAGCTATTGTATCTCTCACAAAAAAAGCCTCTCTGGTCAGGTAGGAGGCCCAGGAAATCACCCCCTCAGTTTCCTAAGAGCAGCAGAATATGTGACATGGAAAAATGCCCAGGCATCTGGCCTAGTCCTTAATGCGCAACAGGAAGGCCCGAGAAGTCCAGTAACTGGACCCTCCTGGGAGCACAGGAGGATGCACCCTTCCCCTGCCGGGAGCCAGCAGTCTCCCTGGGGCCTAAGCACCAGGGCACAGAAGCCTCCGCTCACCAAGCTATTCTGGTTGCTTTGAGGTAGCTTATCTCTTCCCTGTCCTCTCCGAGGAAGCTTTCCACCCCCGCATGCTTCAGAACTTCTGTTCACTTTCAAGTTTCTTTTCTTGTTCTTTTGTTGAGATCCATTTCTCTTCAAGTCTTTCAAAACTTCTTTGAGGATGCTCAGAGCTGCAGAGGCACTCCTTTTGGATTGCGCTCCTGGTTATTTCATGAAGGTGGCTGAGAATGTGATCTGTGTGTCCCCTTGAGCACATGGCCCCTGCATCAGGAGCATGCTGGTGCTGGCTTGCGAGTGTGCAGGGGCTTGTCAGGGTACAGCTCACTGATCCAAGGCAGATAACCTGTGGGGTCCAAGGAAAGATAGCTTTTCATTCTTAGATTGCACTTATTTGTCACTGTAACCTTGTAGAAGTTACACCACCAATCTTTTCTGTGAGGTCAAGATCACATATTGCTTACCTAGCTTTATTTATTCCCATCTAAAAGGAATACTTATCTTATTAATTGGTTATTCTATTGCCTGATCTTTGAATAGTCCATGTGCAAGTACATATTTTTAAAATACATACTTTTTTTGGATCCTCAACACAACCACTTAAGCACAGAATTCTGTTCCATAGGAAAGCAGCAGGAGTGTTCAGAGCCTGATTTCTGGAATCCCAGTTGTACCACTTACTACAGATAAAATGGATGATATGGTTCTTTCCACTGCATAGGGCTTTTCAGGGACTTAATGGGCAGATGTAGGAAAAGCCTTTAAAATAGTGTCTCACATCTTATGACAGCCTCATAAATGTGTGCAGTGGAGCTGTTGCTCTACAGATACTTTCATCCAGCCTCACAAGTCTTTTTTGTTTTTTTAACACACCAAGATTTTTCCTGCCTCAAGACACCCAAGTCTTTTTACTTGCTCTTCTCTCACTCCCCACTTCATACCCCAATAACCATCTCATGTTTAGCTTTACTTCATCCTTCAAGTCTCACCCACAAGAAGGCCTTTCATGGCCATTAACTCTAAATGGCATCTCTCCTTTTAAGCTCTGTCTCCATAGCTTGTCCGTTATTTATAGGGTCCACCAGAGTTTGACATTATTGGTTATTTGTCTCTTTAAATGTGTATGATCTCTCCCAGTAGATTGCAATATCCTGTGGGCAACAGCCATTCCTGTCTTATTAACCATTTAATTCTCTGCCCCAATTTATTCATTAATTTTCTATTAATTAAGGTATATGCCAAGTACTTTGCTAGGTACTATAGATATGGCAGTGGAACAAACAAAAAGCCTTGTCTTTGTTCAGCTTACAATTTAGTTGGGAATATAAAAAATAAATTAAATAAGGGAAATATATAGTATGGTATATAGATAAGTGCTGAGGAGAATAATAAAGTGAGAAAAAGGGATAGGGAGTGTTGGGGGATGGGTTGCTCTTTCAGATAGAATGCCCAGGGTGGTCTCATTGTGGACGGGTGCAGGAAGAGTACAAGGAGTAGAGAGAAGAGCAAGTGCAAAGGTCCTGAGGTGGGAGTTCACCTGGTTTCTCTGAAGAACAGGGAGGAAATCTTCAGGATCAAGTGAGGTAAGTGAAGAGAGTCTAACAGAAAATGGGTCAGAGAAATGACTGAGGACCATATATGGGGCCATGAAGGACCCAAACTTCTAGTCTGAGTGGACAGAGGAGCGTTGGAAGAAAAGACTGAATGACAGGATCATTCTGAATGCTGAGTTGAGAACACTGTGGAGAAGAGCTAGAGCAGAAGCAGAGGGATCAATTAAAGGGCTGCTCCAAGAATTCGGGGTCATGGAAACTCAATGAGTACTTGAGAATAAATGAATAAGTAAATACATGTTTGCACATTCTTGGAAGGCTGTGAATTTCTAGGTGGTTAGTTTGGGTGCTGGCACACAGAGGTTCTGGAATCAGGGCTTCTTATGTACCTCCATGTTTCTTTGTATTCAGGTAATGAGATCTGTCCTGTCACCATCAACCTCAGAGCTGCAAAAGATGAAATGTTGGGGATGATGGATAAAGCCAGAGAGATTTATGATACAAGACACTAAGCCAGTGTTGCTCTAAAGCAGTGCCTTGCTTTTGATCTGTGAAACAGCCATTTCTTTCTCCTTCATCACCTACCAGCAAAATGAGCACCATTTTTAATGCAGAGTCAAAAACAGGGAGACAGAAAGGAGTAGGAAAAAAGAACAAGGCAATGCTGTCAGCAGAGAGTGTCAGGAAGGGCTGTTGCTCACCAGGGCTCTGACTCAGATGGACTTAAATTTTTCCTTTCTTATCCTGAGACAAGGGAGAAATCTCTTAGGGTTTTCACCACTTATGAACGAATGCCTTTGTCTATTGTTTCTGCTTCATAATAACTTGCAAAATATTTATCTACCAGCATAATGACTTTAATCAACGATGACAACAATAACTTCAGAAATAACTAGGTCTTTGAGATCTTTAATAATCCCTTTAAAAATCAGTAACTACTAAATGGAGAAAGACTTGAAATTCTTTTGAGACAGGAATCTTTCTGATCTCCAGTTTTGCTCTAGGTTTGGAGAGCATTCATGGGAAGTATGGTGTGGGGAGGAAGGTGAGAGAAGTGTGTAAAGTAACTTCCTGCCCTGATTGCCAAAGAGTTAGTTGAATCTTTGTCCCTGTTTTTCATAACACAAACATTTTACCTTTGTTTTAGAGTAGATCTTTCTGGGTTGAAGCTCAGATTTTTAAAATAAAGACTGAGGCCCGAAAAAGTTGTTTCTGCCAACATTAAAAGAAAAAAAATTAAAAAGGGTATTTGAGCCCTTAAGTCCTGAATATTAGAAAATATTTCCTTCTTTTCAGATATTCCCATACAGTTACAGAATGAGCATTGCAAAGGTGATGGTTCAGTGACATACCCTGTCACAATCCTGTCCTAATAACCTGGCCATTTGTATTAATCTAGTCTTCCACAAAAGGCTTGGAAATATTTTCTAAAGCTTTCCAGTTTCCATTTATTTTCCATCAGAGCTGGTTCCCATTTTCTGGAAGATGGTGATAGGCTGTAAGAATGTTCTCTGTGGGAATGATTGAGCACTATGCCAAAGCTGATGATGTTTCTGCCTAACGTCCATATGTCTTAAGTTTCCCAAATGGATGTATAAAACATAATATATTGGTGTTTCTTTCAAAAGCCTGAACTTGCAGAATATCTCTGGTAGTAAGCATCGCAGGCCAGTACTCATTCACATCCTGACTACTGTAGGCTATTTAAAGATCTGAAATAGCAGATAAGTGGAGGGAAATAATGCTTAAGAGGAGGAAGCACAGTAAAGAAGAGGGGGAGAATTAAATAGACATGAGGACATTGAGAATGAGCAGCGAGTGGGAAAGACGAGAAGGGAAGTAATAAAGATTTTTTATTTGCTTTTGGTCACTCAATATTTCCAAAAGCATTAGTATACCGTGTCAAGTACCAAGCTCCTTCTGCTAGAAATCAAAGCGGATAAACACAAATAAACTATAACGTAAGGTAAAGAAAGATTTTTAAAGAAAAGAAAGGCAGGGATAGAGCAAAGTAACGGTTTGTAAGGTAATAAAATTGAAAGCTACAGGTGATTTGAGGGGGAGAGAGAGATGTATGGTGAGAGACTGGGAATCAAGACAAGAGAAGAGGGAGCTCTGAAAGAAGCAACAGATAGAGAAATAAAAAAAGGGACAGAGGCACTTATGACAGCTGGGAACAGCTTGAAAAAGGTCACAAATGCCCTCTGGGCTGCCAGCTACACAAGAGCTACAGTGGACTGTCAGGGCAGATAAACAAGGGAGAGTGGGATTGAATACAATTTACAATTTGCTTGTCATCTGGGAAGGCAGCTGAGATGAATCACACATCCCTCTCAGGTTGTCAGGACCTAGAGGGGGCCTTATTAGCAAACAGCAAACAGAGGAGGACTCCTCGGTGCTCAGCCTTGCCTGGGAGGAGTTCTGTGCTATGGTGGCTACACCCTGGCATGAGGGCCTTTGTTTTCCTTCCCAGCGGAGTTTGTGTTCTGGATGTTGGTTAACCATGGTGACATGGAAGTGACATTCTTTGAAAAGTGCAGAGTTTCCAGGCTGAAATATTTGGTGTTTTGCATTATGGAAAAAATAACACAACAGCAATAACAACAGCCCCAAGTGATCTGACCGAGTGTGCACTTCTCTCTGGAGGGGTGACTCCCTTTAGGTGACCAGTCTATGAAAATGCAAATGCAGTGAGCAAGGGGACTTTGATTTCGGATTTTCCTCATCTTAGTCAGAAGGCGGCACGTTTAAGTGAAATCTTGGATAAAGAGAAAATGCACAGATGTGTGGAAATCAACAACAGAGGGTGACATTCAACATAGCTAAATTGTTTTCATTTTACTTCAGATGCTCAGTGCCTTTCTGGTTCCCACACATTGTGGGAAAAACGTAATTCTCATCTTGGAGGAAGCCATGAATTTCCCACGTAGGAGGCCTGCCAGTGTAAGTGGGTTTGCATCATCTGGCTTGGACTGTTCTTAAGAGGAATATAATTTAGCTTCATATGTTTTAAACTCGGCCACATTTTTGGCAGCGTGCCTGGTGCCATAGCTGTAGCTCAGCCACCAATATCTGACGGGATACTCATATCCCGTTTAAAAGCCTGTGAAATGTGGCCCGTTGTCTCGGAAAGGCATAATGGACTGGAAATAGACGTTAATTGTTCCTCAAAGGTAATGCTCCTGAATTTCTCAAAATCAGAATAAAGAATGGCCGCCTGATTGCGAGGACATATGATAAAATTATTTTATGCATTGGTTCTGGGTTGTATGGAAGGTGGTATGGGAGCTGTAGAGCTGGTGGCATTGTGAGGCTTTGAAAAGAGGCTAGGGGGAATCTAGAGTTTTGTACATAGTTCAGTATTTTATTCAAGTAATGATGTGTAGATTCCAAAATCTATATGTGGCCTAAATGACAAGAAGAGGCAGGAAACTGTTCAGCACGGCTGCCGGCTTCATCGCTGTGCCCTGGGGGCACCGTGAATGCCTGCTGTTTCTGGTTTTGCAGTCACCGGCTCCTCCCTATGGAACAGGGACAGGGATTAGACCGCAAGCACTGTCATTGTGGAACCCCGTCATTCCACGGCTGTTTACCATGTTCAGTGTATCTATGTGTTCTCTCAGCTCATTGACAGCACCGTGTATTGAAACCAGAAAAATCAATTCAGGTCCCCTTTCTTCCATCTAAGGGTGCCGGTAAGTCACCAGCCCCCCACCCCCCCCACACACATACAGTGGCCAGATAGGTGTCAGGGCAGTAAAAAATGTAAAAATGGAGCAGTCGGATGAATTTCAGAGGGGAGGCTGGCGCTGGGGGGGGGGGGGGGGAGGATTAATCAAAGAACTAGATGCATGTAAGTTCTATGGAACACAGACAATAGTGTGGAGAAGGCTTGGGGGGCAGTGGATGCGGGGATGGCAGGGATCAATGAGTGAAAAAGGGGGACATCTGTAATACTTGCAACAATAAAGATAAATTTTTTTAAAAGTAAAAAACAAAATGTTCTCTTTTAAGCATCGCTTGTGTAAGATATAAGAAAGAGAGAAAAAAATGTGAATCTCTTACTTGATTATGTACAGATTGGAGAAAAAAATATAGGTTTCACATAAGATAGCACTTATCTCTACAGGGCATCAGACACTTTAAGGAAATTGGTAAAAAAAAAAAAATCTGAAAGTGGTTGAAATGGGCATTCTGGGAGGCTCTAATGTTCAGGACTATAAATAAACTGGATCGAGTTGGAATGACAAAGCCAAAATGACTGCCTCCTTCCTTTGAATTTTGCTTATCTGCTGGTGAGAGAGGGACTTGCCACTGTATTTCTTTTCATGAAGGCTGGAAACTGCCTAATTTTCTGTATCAGAGGAGCATCTAAGATGACTGCTCAGGGGAACAGCTCATTCAGCCTTCGGTTCTCTCATTTAAATGATGCAGGAGCCAGCACAGCTCCCCTCCAGCCGGTCGCTTGTGGAGCTGGCTCCGTGTCCTTCCACGGCAGGCACGGACACACACTCCGCTGAGGGAAATGTCAGGTTCCTGTCTTCCCTTGGCTTGGAAACTTTCAAGTTTCCTATTCCCTTTGCTTTTCTAAAAAGTTACAAGTTAATGGAGATACAGGAATGGGAAGGATAAATGAGGAAAGAAAAAAAAAAATGTAGACAGGAAGGAAAAAAAGAGTGTTTGGGGACAACAGCAAGCAGCGGCGAGAAAAGTGAAAGAAGCTGCAGCTGCCATGAAAGCGCAGAGGAGGAAGTCAACAGGACTGGCATAAAAATAGAGAGAAATGGGTAGAGAGGAGGGCAGAGGAGATGGGAAGACAGCTGAAAAATAAAACACAAACTGAGGCCAGTAAGTGAGCCTGGAAGAGAAACCCACTGGGAGGACAGAAGCTGAGTGGAAAACAGAAGAGGTGCTGGAAGCTGAGCCCCTAAATATGGGCTCATGGATTTTCAAAAATCAGTTAAATAAAATACTTTATTGTTGGGGAGCAATTAAAATCAATATTAAGAAACAATAGAAAATAAACTAGATTAACCTGCAAACAGCTGAAATATGCAAAAATAGCAGCAAATAAAGAGTAACTATAATACAAATTGACCTTTCTCCATTCACCACCCCCACTCCCTTCCATGTCCTGATCCTTTCTACACATGGAATACATATTTTGACTCATTTTGTTCTATATTTAAATATAACTTTGTGAAGAAAAGAAACAGAAACGTTTAGAAACATTCGTCTGCCATAGGGAAAAGCCAATTTCAGCTCCTATTGGAAACATCACATGTATAAGGTCTCTTGACAGTTATTTAACTTATGATGACAGGTTACAAACTTCAAAAAAGAAACAAAGCCTGCAGGTTGATGCCACATACTCTTCATAAAAATATAGGTATTTATGGAAACTCATTCCTTTACTATTGTTTGCCCTCACTCAAGTTTGTCTTTTTGTCTTAGTCTGTAATGTCAAAACCACGGCTTTATTAATTCGATGCTAGTTTGATATGGTGAAGGAAGGCTGGAAGGGAGGAAGTTGTCGTATATTGTATCAAATCTGAAAAGCCCATCCATGCTAATCCTGAGAGGTCTTCGGCTCCATCTTGGGTCTTAGAAACACACTGTCTGGTTTCTGGTCAGAGTCAGGGGGACATTTGGAGGTGACTAGCATCCTTGCTCCTCTGGGGACTGGAGTTTCAGTTCACTAATTAGGCAGGAAATTGACCAGAGAAGGAGAGAGCCCAGGCCTGGGTTATAAACTGTTTCATGGAATTGTGTCTTGCTCCCATTGGCCCTTCAAACCAGGGTAGAGGTAGCTGGGATCTCTGGACCTACTCCAATCTTTCTCTTTTTTCCCTTGACAAATAACTAAAGCAAAGCTAGGCTCCTGGAGGTGAAGTGGGACGAGGTATATTCCTCTGTGGATCATTTGCAGTTACATCCGCACTTGAATTACAATGCACTATTACCACCACTATTGCCTCCATGAAGCATTTCTGTTTTTCGGTAACTGACAAATCTTACCAAGAAAATATACCACAATCCATTTATCTTTGGTAATATATAGAAAAAGAATTATGTGTAGTATTTTATCTACTCATGTATTAGCCACATGCTTCCCACTAAAAGTTTGCCATTCCTACTAGGAATCTGTGGGCGTGTATATGAGTGTATGTGCGTTTGTGCATAAATGATAAGAGTTTGCTTGAATGCGTAACCCTGAAGGAATTGTGGCAGGTGGAGAACGCTCGCTTCTCTAGGTAAATGTGTGAAATTTGCTAAAAGAAGTTAGAATCTTCATCTGTAAATGGGATAGATAGCACCTCTCTTGGTATTATACGTCAGAAAAAGGTCTGTCACTGCTCGTTAGATGGCAGCTCTTGTTAATAGCTGTGCCTGCCACAGAGAATACCTGTTTTCCGAACAGATTGAGTATTTTGCCCAAGTTTCACAAACACGACTAGTACATGGCCTTTTTCAGGCACCCTTAGCTGGTCTCACCCCATCTCACCCTTGCTCAAGCAGCTCCCTCTTATTCAACATTGTCAGCTTCTCTATGATGGTTGGAGAAGAGCACAGGGACCCTGAAATGAGGTGCATAGACTCCCTGCTCTCACTTCATTTAAACCTGGCACACATCAAACACACCCTAGGTCATTTGAGGCAGTTTCTCCAAAAGAGAAGGAGAGGAATCATTAGCGTTTTAAAAATTAGTGTGCTTTTTCTTTAAGGATAGAGGAGTGGCGGTCAATTACCAAATTAAGCTTTTGAAGGATATTATGAAATAGAAGAATGAGAATTGACAACCAGTCATGGGAGGGAAAGTCTTGGACTGGTCAAGGCAAAAGTAGAGAAGAAACTTCCAAAGGTAGTGAGGAAAGGAGACTCAATTTCAGATGGCTACAAGGCTGCAGCAGGCTGGGGTCAGCACTCAGCCAACTTCAAGGCACACACACGAGCTGTCCTTAATAGAATTGGATCCAACATTTCCTCATGACTGAAATTTTATATATGTATGCACAGTATTTTCTAACTTCACAAATTAGAAACCTGGTTTGGGGAGGAATGTGGCTATATCATGTGTTGTACTAACCCAGCCATGCCACACCCACCCACCCACACACCCACACACACGTACATACACACCACACCACACAGTGAGAATTTGAGAATCTGAGAACTAAATGCATAATAATGTGGGCTAAATCTGAAGATGTGGAATAGCATTGCAAACATCATATAGGGCCTTCAGAGACAAGCATCATATCAGCTTCTCAAAGGCCTGGAAGCTTGTCTTCCCTCATGTTCCTTGGAATTTATTCTTTACACTCTCCTGTATTGTAGAAGTGTATAAAGTGTTTGGAGGATAGACCATTTGTATGAAAGAAGCTATAGAAAAGAAAGATGATTCATTCTAAACATATATAACCTGCAACCTTCCCCCCCCCCCCCCCCCCCAATATGTCACAAAGGAGGAAAGTGAGCCTTCCCTGATATACAGTATTGGGCTTAAAAGTCAATGGGAATGGTTCATAGGGATCAGCTACCGATTTATGCTTCATAGGTTGTGTATTAATTTGAAAACTATTTTCGGATGGTTTATGGTGAGCAGTCTCAAATCAATTGCAATACCATTATTATTAGAAAAAGACAAGAGACTGAATTCTGTCTCTTGTGAAGGTTAAACTGAAGATATTCTTGCCTGTTTGTCTTGTCCTGCTTTTTCTAAAATGTTAAGGGGCAAGCCCTAGCAGGCACACAGAGGAAAGGAGGCAGTGAGCAGATCTTACCTCCTCCCCAAGGTCACGTTCCGTCTTAATGACTCTCCTGTTCAACCTCCAATACAGGGGGCCAGTGTGCAACAGCCTCAGAGTGGTCTGAACTCAGAACTTTTTCTAATTAAATTGTGAAGTGCTTAGTGTGTTTTCATTTTGGTTTTCTAATTTCATAGGTCTCATTTGTGTTATTACTATGGATTTCTTAAACTCTTGCTTTGGCTATTAAGTCTTCAAATCGTCCCAGGACAGGTCGTTATGCTTTGATCTACACATAATTGGAGAAATTACTTAGAGAATGTAAGTCCAAGCGGCAGGATTGCATGAAAAAGCTTCCATTTGAGATAAAGTGTGTGGTTTATATAAATGACTTGAGTGATGCCTTGACCCCCCACTTCTTAGAAGGCATTCAGACCCTTAAACTTGGTGCATTGACTCTCATTCTTGTGATTTAGAGGAAATTTGGGAGTGAGGGATTTACAGTTTCAAGACTATGACACATTATTTCAATCTGGAAAATCCCTGTCATGTCAGGAAGGTCAGCCATATCTATTGGGTAGTTTCCTGTGTGATCCAAGAAACCGTCACAGCTCAGTCCTGGTTTAGCTCTTTAGGATACTATGAGGTTTGGGGGGAAGGGGAGGCAGGTGAGTTTCCCTGCTGGTATAAATCTTCAGAGGGCTGCTCTTCATAATTTATGCAAACAGGATCTTATATCTCTGGGCCTGAAAATTGGACTGAATATTGCTTGTGAAATTCTGTTTGATATAATATATTAAATGATTTTGGGTTAGGTTTTTTTTTGCTAGCTTAATGAGGTCAGCTTAACAAATCCTTAAGGAAAACTACAGCAGAAACCTGGAAAACTGGACTGTCCTTTATCTCAAGATATCTCTGTGTTGATTCTTGTTTCGAGTAGAGGACACCAAGAACACCGCCCCCTATAGACTCTGATGGGGAAACAAGTTCCATTTTCCTCTGAAGAAGTTCAGACTTTCCTCAGCTCACATGCTGATCTGGGAGTGAGCCCGCCTTCCCAGTATGCCCTGCCCACGACCTCTTTTATAGAATGGATTTTCTGTGAGTTGTTGAGAGGACTGATAATGGGTCTGGGATAATGAGACTTCTGGAAAAGTAGCTTTCCTGAGTGAGTTTTGCCTTTGAAGGTGTCTTGAAAAACCAGAAAAGGGAAACCTTTGGAAATAGCATGTCAAAGTAGTCAGGGGGTAGGAGCAGAGGTGAGAAGTGGGGACTGCCAGGTAATGTGTAATTGCATTATTTGGTAGAAGGTGGTTATCATTGGAGCTCACATGTTGAACTCTAACTTGACAATTACTAAGCATGCATACATTAACTCATCAATATTGCCCAGTCTGTAGAAGGGTAAAAATGTTCATAAATTATAAAGAAGGATTTTATAGTAAGAAACACTACACATACATTCAGGTTCATGCAGAAAGAAAAAATGTCTATACTAAAATTGTTTGAGCTACTGATTTAACTAGCTGAATCATACTACCTATTGTTTATTAACATCCACTGTTTTTTCTGAAAGGGGCAAGATCTCCTTTATATAATCTATATGTTATATAATGTTAATACTTTAAACTGCTGCATTACCAATCATCTCCCTACCCTCAGTGCAAGAAGCATAGGTCAAAAGACAATTAAGATTAGTGGAAGGTAAGTTGGCAGAACCCAGAGAGCTCTCTCCCGAGTACTAGAAAGTTAATTGGATAATGCCACGGCATTTATCAGAGGCTTTCAGCAAAATACACAGCACATTTGCAAATCGGGAGCTTTCCTATTTCTCCTCTCCATGCTGGCTTTAGAAACTTTTTGATCCAAATATTTGCATGCTAATAATAGACATTATCAAGTCCCTCTAATTGCCCCCAGGCACTATGCTGGATGTTGGGGATACAAAGATGATTAAGACACAGGTTTTACCTTTTATAAAGAGAAGCAAACATGAAAAGCATTACAGTATTTGACCGTCAGTTCCATAATAGAGGAGGGCTCGAGGTGCGATTAGAGCCTAGTGCGGGGGGTCCATGCTTCCAAACCTAAAATGAGGAGGGGGGGGGAGAAGCAGAGAATCGAGGAAAGGCTTCCTAAGAGGAAATGTTTCTCCCCAGAGATTAGTAACAGCCTCACCTATTGTCTCGGGCACAGTAGCAGAGGGGAGGGGAGGAAGTGAAGGTGGGAAGGAAGGATGCTCATTCAGGCAACTCTCTGCGAAAGGAAGGCGAGAGAGAAAACAGGAGAAAGTTGGAGTGAGGGTAGGTTTTTTTTTAAGATAGAAGATTCTTGAGCATATTTATATCCCTAGAGAATGAAACCATTACAGAGGGAGAGTTTAAAGATATAGGAGAGAGAAAAAAGAGGTGGTGCAAATAGACCTAGAGGGTGTTGGGGAGGGAGGGTAAGGCCTATGAAAGGAAGGACTAGCCATTGATTGATTGAGGACCCCAACTCCCAACACTGAACCAGAAATTTAAGTTGCAGCCCCATTTGCACACATCTGCCAAACTGAGAATCCTGTTGTGGTAGTGATTTCATACCACTGTTATTAATGTAGCCCAGACACTGGAGTCTGTAGAAAAGTATCTCCATTTGTTGCTTGCTCTACAACTGCATCTAAATAATACTACAGTCCCTGCCAGAATAAAGAAAGTAATCACTGCTGGCTATGGATTTAGATTTATTGATATTCTCAGATAATATTCATAGAAACACCAGAGTGCTACCACATTGGGTGCTTAAAATGGGTTAAGGGGGGAAAAACTTCCATACAGCAATCACAGACAATTACTGCAGACACACTTAGAACAAAAAAGGAAGTTTAACATAAGCAAACGGACATACACCTTTTGAAGAAAGATGTCACAGTGTTCAGAATATTATGCCCTAGCTGTGAAATGTATTCTAAGGAAAACGTCTGAATTTATTCAATCTCAGAGTGCATAGCTTATTTTATGAAATGCCAGTTTGCTGGATGAGGAGAGGAGAAATAATTTCCTCTAAAACAGCATGCGCCGTATGAGAGCTAGTTTACAAACTGTGTATCTAAAGCTGCCACTTTTAGGTTTGGAAAATTAACCCTGTGTAAGTCAAGCACAGTGTTAACCCTTGGAGGTACAAAGACTGACAAGGGCTGGGTCCACAAGAAACTTGCAATCTGGGCAGAGTTGCCCCAATTGCATTACGTGGAATTGTGAGACATGGCCGTCCTCTGAAATGGTGATAGGCGTTTGCTCAGAAAAGGCATGCTGTGGTCCGGCACAACATTCCCTGAGGAATTCATTTAAGTGATTATTTAATTTGCTGTGGACTTTGCCAAAGCCTTCGCTATGAGCAGTACCTGGTTACGGTGAATCATCAAGAGACAGATTTTGTTCCCAATGTACCTCTACATTTTTAGAACATGGAATTTCTTTTTTTCCACATAGAACTACAAGCAATATCTTGTACAATATAGAGATTCTGCCAGTGTAATCCTGGCCCCATATTAACTACTTCACCATAATAGGAGCATGGCTTTGACAGTTTTTGTCTGATGAATATAATAATATCATTTGGCTGAATCGAGTAGCTCACAAAATGGCCATTGTTCTTTCCACTGCAGGAGGCTGGCATAATAAAATGGCATTGACCACTGTCTAGTGAGTTTTTCTAAAGTCAATCCAATCCAGGGAATTCCAGCCATCGTTAAGAAAATTTTTCTCTATAACTGATTTTAAACAGAGTCATGCAAACCGTAGTCCCAATTTTCTCTTAGCACATGAAGACATGGTGTTTTCCTTTGCCTTTTTGATCAGGAACCATGGATAAATGAGCACTAGTGAGGTTGAGAGTGAATATAACCAAAAATAATAGCAAACAAGTGGACTCCTGGGTTGTCAGGCAGCTGGTCTATCAGGGTCTGTGCATTTCTTCCTTGTGCTGAAATCCAGACGGACTGCCACCCTGCCAGGGTGTGCTTCTAACTCAGCCCCTCCCTGCTCACCCGGAACCCTCTCGACAATGTGGCCATCCGGTTTGCAAGTAGATTTGGATAAGTGGGTTTTTTCAAGGAAAATATTCATGGCATTATTTTTGTGTGTACTCCTGACCTTCAAGTTTTTATGTTTAGCAATGAAATGAAATTTAAAAACAGTAAGTTCTATACACCAGGTTAATCAATTAAGTGCTACTCTAAATACAGGGTGCCCCAAAAATGTATACATAGTATATATATAGTGTTACTTAAAATACATTTTATTTTCAAGATTTAATAGAATCTAAAGCTATCAGCTGTTAAAGCGTGTATACATATTTTTGGGAGACTCCGTATTAAAGTTTGCCTTCAGTAAACATTTTTTCATTTCCTTCTGAAGAGTGTATGCCCATTAAAACTCAAGAACTGTCCTACCAGAACAAACCAATAGTCCACTCAGTCTAGAGTCCTGATTCCAGCAGCAGTTAAGAGTGAGTGCTTCAAAGGAAGATGGAAATATTTGATAATGATCTCCATCCAGTGGAAAAACCTCTACCTTCTGCAGAATGAATACTCACAGATAGCAGTGAAATGTGGAATTAATCTGGTTTTAAACAGGTAGCCCCAAGTCTTTAGTTAATACACTATTATTTTCAAATGTATTTTTGTTCAAGTCAATACAGAAACCAGCGGTGCAAACCTGATCTTAAAACGAATCAAGCTATTAACCAAGAGCTAAGAGATGTAAATTTACTGATTATCTTGCAGAAAATGTGTGTTCTCCTTCAGGACTTTTGGTGTCAGTCACTCCCCTCTTTTTCTTTCTTTCTTTCTTCTTTCTTTCTTTCTTTCTTTCTTTCTTTCTTTCTTTCTTTCTTTCTTTCTTTCTTTCTTTCTTTCTTTCTTTCTTTCTTTCTTTCGTCTCTCTCTCTCTCTTCTCTATTTATTTTGCATTTCTGTCTTCTAGTGCAGTTCCTTAGAGCCTGGATGCAGTTGTGGAATTGCATCAAATATGATTCAACTGATCCAGACCTTCGTGTGTGCATGCATGTGTACATAAATTCAACATATGTATGCAAGCATATGGACTTTATATATGCATATAAATGTATATACACATTCAAACCCATAGCATTTTAATAGTTTCTACATCAGTCTCCAGCTTAAACATAAAGTTATTTGGGCACTCTATAACTTCATTTTAAGTTGAGGGCTTCTCACATGGAGGAAAAGAAAAGGAAAGTTTGTTACTATTCATAGGTGTAGAGTTCAGGGCACTATAGTTCAAGGAAGTTGTGATATATTGATTTCCACCATACAATGTGTTCCCATTATTGTACATCCCTGGGGCCAGACAATCCAATTAATTCACAACCTATGCATTGGGTCTGACAGACCCAATGGTCTTTTTGGGGATAAATGTTAAGAATGTCAACTCCATAATATGGTAAAACCTGATTTCTCTCTATTAAAGGCACCACAAACCATTTATTGATTTTTTAAGAAAGAGAAATAAGAAGAATCATGTACCAATTGAATAGGAAGTCAGACAACCCAATTACAGTTATGAAACTGAAGCATTGGGTCTGACAGGACCACTGATTGCAAACGACTGCCAGGAAATGTAAGAGAATAGTGGCCCAGCCACGAACACATATCCAAAGATGTGTCTCCGGGAGCAATGAAGTTGCTAAAAGGAACAGTCGTGGAAAGCCAAAGGCCAAAATTTTATTGTCTGTTTATTGAAGACATATTGAAATGTATTACAGATTTCAAAGTTCACCAGTGGCCAGTGGCCACTGAGGGAATTGTGTTTCAATTATGCTCTCCTATTGAATACTCTGACCATCCAAAATCTGTACGTGAAATGAAATTATTATTTATTGTGTTGGGTAAAAACTGACCTCTTCCTTCTCAGCAGCACAGTCTTTACTGTGTGACTTAAACTTGATCCATCATCATCCAATATTTATTGACTGTCCATTTGATTCATAGTGTTTTATAAAGGTGCTTCAAAAAAAGCTTGTTGAAATGAATCACAAAAAGATTTGACACCTAGACTTGGAGAGGGGTGGGAATTTGGTTAAGCAGATAACCTAGTAATGATCATATTGAGAGAAAACAGGTTATTTCTGAAAGATATATGTGTTAAAATTTAACTCCCCCCTTTATCTCCACCCCATGCAAGGTGTGGGAGTGGCACTGAGTACTAGCTGTGGACCCTGACAGTCATGGTAGGGAGATGAGGACTCTGAATGATGCCCTCTCTGGATGGTGGGAGTGCATTTGTGAACTGTTGGCATCATCTGAAGCCAGCCTTAAGGGAGATGAGCTTTGTTTCACAAAGCAACACTTTTCCTCCTCTTCTAAGAGGAGGAAACTAACTGTTGCAGGAACAGAAAGAGGAACCTCTCATAGATTGCTTACATTTTGTGTTGTTTGGGCTCCATTTGCACAGGAAGAAGTGAAGCCTGCCTCATATCTGCTGTCCCTGTAACAGCAAAAAGTTTGTAAGGACCTTTGATAAATAAATAAATGGAAGTTCAGTTTCTAATCCATGTGAGTTCAGGGCTCTGTTTTTCTATTAATACAGAGAAGCTACTGCTGCCATGGGATACTGTCAGTGACCCCTTCAGAGTTCAGCAAGGTCCTTCAGATCCAGGGCCCAATGTCTCTACATAAAATTAAGTGGAATCCCCTGCCACTCTTAGGGTCACTGAAATCATGAGCTATTTTCACACTCCCTATCTGTAGTGTCCAAGGAACTGTGAAGCATTAACTCTTTGACCCCAGTTCCTAAAGCTGCCTTGTAGACATCTCAGATATTGCAAGAACCTAGAAAGTAGAAACCATGCTTCTCCAATTTTATAACCTGGGTTCAGAGATACTTTATCTGATTATTCTACCATAACTTTCCCTTGACCCCTTGTGACCCACACTAGCTGCCTAGCAGGATTGTACCTTTGGTTGGCACACGATACTAAACACTCACCATTAGCTCCATCTCACCAAAGTTCAATGACAAAAGTCTGGGATACATTTTCTTCAAAAATATAAAGGTTAAGACTCTGATCAGCACCAGCAATTATCTTCATTGTAAAGAATTCAATAAAAGGCCTAGATAATAAAAACAATAAATCCATAATTGAACTATCACAAAAAAAATATAAGATAGTTGCAGAGATTTAAAAATGTCCATAGAGGAAAGATGTGTGTCTTCTTCATTGGGAAATAGGGAGAAGGTACTAAGGAGGGAGCTCATTCAACCCTTCATTCTGGGAGAATCCGTTTCCATAACAACTGGCTTTATTTCTTTATTCACGTTCCCATGTTTTCTTTTCTTGTCACTCTTAGAAAGTCCCTTGCCATAACAACAAATAACATGTAAAAGGCAGCCAGATCTTGTTGGTAAGTCACAGCATCTTTTGCTTTGCAAGCAAATGTGTTATTTTTTCAAAAGATAAAAAAACACACGAACGACATTTCGCTAAGTAACCACTAAAATCTGTGGCCATATTCATTTCTTCATTTATTTAAAATCCATATTTTTAATTGCATACTTAGAAATGGTAAAAGTAAATAGTATTCTGTGAAATTAAAGATTCACCAAAGAATAGAGCTCAGTTGATGTTTTAGTTTTATTTTAAATTTATCTTTATTGTTGAAAGTATTACAGATGTCCCCCTTTTTCCCCATTGACCCTTTCTACCCTGCCCTAGGCCTTCACCACACCATTGTCTCTGTCCATGGGTTATGAATATATGCATAAAAGTTCTTTGGTTAATCTCTTCCCACCTAATCACTCACCCCTCCCCTTCCTCTCTGAGATTCATCAGTCTGTTCCATGCTTCTAGGTCTCTAGTATCTATTTTGTTCTTTAGATTCCACATATGAGTGAGATCATGTGATACTTGTCCTTCTCTGACTGGCTTATTTTGCTTAGCATAATATTCTCCAGGCCCCTCCATGCTGTTTCAAAGGGTAAGATAACCTTCATTTTTACAGCTGCATAGGATTCCATGGTGTAAATGTCCCACAGCTTTTTTATCCACCCATCTACTGATGGGCACTTGGGCTGTTTCCAGATCTTGGCTATTGTAAATTGCGCTGCTATGAACATAGGGGTGCATATATTCTTTCTGATTGGTGTTCCAAGTTTCTTAGGATATATTCCTAGAAGCCGGGTCACTGGGTCAAATGGCTAGACCACCAACTTACATCACATACAAGAATAAACTCAAAATGAATAAAATACTTAAATGTAAGTCATGAAACCATAAAAATCCTAGAAGAAATCATAGGCAGAAAAATCTCAGTCAATACATCTCCTAAGGCAAGGGAAACAAAGGAGAAAATAAACAAATGGGATCACATCAAAATAAAAAGTTTCTGCACAGCAAAAGAAACCATCAACAAAACGAAAAAGGAGCCCACTGTATGAGAGAACATATTTGACAATGACACATCTGATAAAGGGTTAATATCCAAAATATATAAGGAACTCATATAACTTAACAAAAGGAAGACAAACAATCCAGTTAAAAAATGGGCAAAGGACCTAAATAGACACTTCTCCAAAGTGGACATACAGATGGCCAAGAGACATATGAAAAAATGCTCAATGTCACTAATCATCAGAGAGATGCAAATTAAAATGACAATGAAGTACTGCCTCAGTTTATGGTGTTTTTTATGACTCAGTGCTGCATGGCAGCATCAATTATTATAATGGTTGTTGACCTCACACTGTTCTATCAGCCTCACATTAGTGGGGGTGGGAGAAAAGAAACCAGCAAGATGTTGGATGGTTTAGAAACTCTCCTAAATTTCAGAATATGTAATTTTGCATCCTAAAATTAACATGTAAAAGAAGTATCTACAGTGAAATTCCACTAAAGGAGGAATCAGATTTTGAATCTAGTTGTTTAGGTTCCAAAGCCTGATTCTTTCTAGGCAGACTTGCTGAAAACCATATAATTCTCCAGTTCTTGTAACTAATAACCTCCCAGATGTATAGCTTTTTATCACAGGCTTAATTAAGTCATTAAAGTTTATGGCATTTTCAATTGTGTTTGGAAACTATAATTTCTAAGGTGAAGGTGGTGTACAGATATCTCTGTTTCTTTTTCTTGCCTCCAAGTCAAAGCTGATGAATCAATAACAGACAGATCTGTGTTACCCACATAAAATAGCCCCACTTAAGAATGTTAAAGCAGAGGTGAAAACACTTAGGTTGTAGAAGTAAACACAGAGTAAAAAAAAAGTTATATATGAATTAGATCTCTGTTCAGATCATTTCTGTTTTGAAGATCAGTTTAACTTATTTGATCGTAAACTTCTAAAGGAAATGCAGTGTCAAAGTTACATCCTTAAATACCACAGACACGCATGCCTATTAATTCATCTTACTTAGCATATCAAACAAGGGGACATGCAACACAGCACAAAGAGATGGGAGACTTCACTCAAAACCATAGGCAACACATGTATTTTTTTAAGACACTGATTTGGTTAGCAGCCAGTCATTCAGTTTGTTTGTTGAGACTGGGGAAATAAAATGAAAGGATTTACTCTTGTGGGAAGGCAGACATACAAACAGCCACAGTATGACTTCATCTGTACAAATTGCAATGGGTGCAAACTTGCTGGGTTAGTCCCACAGTTTCACAGAAGAAATGATTTCTGCATGTGGAAAATGCTCAGTAAGTATGTGTAGAATGAATGACTGCAAGAATATGTGGTTTCATCTGCATTTTGTGCCTGCACTCATTTATATATGTATCCAGAAGTATCTGAAATTTGGAAGGTTTTTTCTGAGTACAGTGGCATGGTGAAGTTAAGGCCCTGAATGACAATGGCCAAAGTTACAGAAATAAGCTTCATGTTATGTTTGTTAACCCAGACTCTGGACCCATAGACTGTGTTTAACTACAGCAAATCTAGAATTGGAGAATTTGATAGCACAAGTTCTCTTTCTTCTTTATCAGACCAATTATACTTTGTAGTTCTCACATGAGTATTCTGCAATGTTTTGACAACTTTCTTTATTCAACACTTAATTTTCCTGCATTTGTTATGAAAATTTTATTCCCTGCTGGCAAAAAGTACCTTGCTTTCACAGGGAACAGAAACAAATTAATTTTCTTTTTTTTATTGCTTAGAGATTTATTTTATTTTTAGGATTCAGCAAACGATACTTTTACTTTTGGCAAAACAATCTTTACATGGAAAACTAGAGAGTAGGCCATTAAGACATGCCCAGACTAGTGTTGATATGGATTGGCTTCTGTGGGAAGCTTTTGGAGAGAGGTTGGAGCCTGACTGAACTGAAAAATAACTCTACATTATGGTTATTTCTCCCTTTTACAGTCGCAGAAGTATGCAGTGGCATGGGAAGAGTTCACATGGAGCTTAGACACACAAATTTCACCCAAGTTGTGTCTAGATTTCATGTTTTATTTAAAACAAAAGGATGCATAGAAAGCATGTTGAAGAGCATGATTTTAGAAAGGAATAGAGAAGAGGGATCATGAGGAATGGTGAGAGTGGAAATGTTCCCCAGAGGTGACTAGAAGATGCCTAGTCCACTTTAAAGAAGAATTGCTGTGAACACCATACAGATCAGTTGTCCTCTGTGTCTACTAACAACACAAACTATGTTAAGCCTATGACATCACTGATATAAAAATGATTATAATAGCAAACAGGCTACCAAGAGAGATATTTGAATCATAGTCTTAAAATCTTCTTAAAATAAGATGGAAGCTGTACTCAGCTCAAGACTTCATATTTTTAATCACAAAAGGATGCTTTCCTTTACTCCAAATACTGAGATTTTTAGGTTTGGAACTACTTTTTTCCTCTCTCTGTAGTAATGATCATAAACAGAGTGGGGAAGAACTGCCACCCCTGGACTTATAACCCCACCCCAAATGCCAGCAATTCACCAAGAGCTGACAATAGTGTGGCACCCAGCTGGAACATCACTAGTATGTCCCCACTTACCACTTTCAGCCGTTATTATTAATATCTACCTGAATATGTAAATGACCCTTCTAGTTCCAGATTTCTGCAATGTGCTAATAAAGAAGAATCATTTGATTCCATGTTTGAGATGGAAAATTAATATACTTTTTAAATAAATTACTTTTTTTGGGGTAGATAAAGGAATAAAAACATAAGAGACAACAGGGATATATGAGGGTAAATACAGAATAAGAAAAAAGATAAATTACATAATAAAGATTTGAAACAGTGCTCTGCAAACAAAGGATAATTGATAATTGCTTACAAAAGAGAAAAATATAGCTTTCTAGGTGTATTCTGAATAGCCTTCCATGAAAATGTTTTGTGCATTCTCTATAGATGGTGTCAAAGAAATGGGTGACAGTCCGCAATAAGCTTGTTGAGAGGTGATTATTGTATGGGTAGATCAGAAACAACTGGTGTTCCTTCGAGACCCCTTAACTCCAAAATTGAGTCCAGAACAGGTTGATCTCTGGGAAGGGAGCAAGGCCATGAACACAGATGAGGGTGCAACAGTCTAGGCTGAAGAATTATGCTGCACACGACTCCAAAGCCTGGCCCCAGGGAAAGGTAAGGTGCTTTGGAAGTGGGCTCTGGTGTTCGGGCTCTAGCATGCCCGAGTACAGCCCATGTGCACCATGGGTGTCAGCAGTGGTAGGGAAATAGCCAAAGAATTGTTTCAAGCAAACATAGGTGTCATCTGTGACATACTGAATTTTTATATGACAGTAATGAATTCTTATAAGTGACCAATTAAGAAATTGTGTGTGTTTATTTGGAGGGAGGGAGAGTGAAAAGAAAGTATAGGATGAGAGTGATAGAAAGAGACAGAAAGAAGAAAACAAGTTGAAACTTGTGGTCACATTTTTTATGATATAACTTTTATATAAAATTTATTTTTTGTTGTTAGTAAATTTAAGAGGAAAAATAACCATTCAAAAGCAATGATGAAATCACAACACTTTGATTTGACAAGGAAATGAGAGAACTAAAGGAGTCCACTTTTCCAGGAATAAATCCTTGAAGACTTTAGATTGTGCTTTGCATATTTAATTCCCTTTTCACTTTATCTCCAGAACAGCCCCATAGAATAAGATCCTTAGCGCAGGACCTGACATGTTGTAAAAGCTCAGTAAAGCACTGATAATGCAGATGGCAACAAGGTGATGACCGTGAACCAGCCTGGGAAGGGTTGAAGAAATTAAAGAGCTAAAACAGTGGTACTTTATGGTCCCTTGGGAGTCACTGAAGACAATTATAGGAATATCACCAACAAAGGAATTCTAAATGTGGGTCATGGAGGGAAGCCGTGGGTAAGATTACTCAGGGCTAGTGGGATGAGATGCTCTTACCTCCAGAAGTTGAGAATGGAAACCATTCCCTCCTAGCCAGAATACAGGTTTCCAGGTTAGAAACTGCAGAGTGAAAAGAGATCTATTAAATGTGTGGCTTCCCGTGCCAGCCATCCACAATTTATTATTTCTATCTGCTGTGATTATTTTGCATAAAGCACAAAGATTGCAATCTGGCAGGTTTGTGAGCCTTGAGACTCCAACAGATTGAGGCTGAATTCTTTCTTGTGTGTCAAGGCAACAGAGCACGCCCCCGTCAGTCAATACGCCTTTTCTTGTCTTGTCGAAACCGTTTCCACTCTATGCCAGTGTCAGTTGCTTTTCTCAGATATGGCTCCAAAATGTTATAACAAAAGTTGCGATTTAATTTGCAGTTGTTCTGGCAGGTGAGCTCTGCTGTTGTAAATTGTGATTCTAAATCAATAATTTATAGAGGAACGAGACCTTGCTGAAACATGTTATTTAATTTCTTAAAAAAGTAAAAAAACACACAGCACGATATTTTTTGAGTACCCACTAGCCATTGAAATCATAGCTTGTGCATTGGAGAAATACAGAAGAAAAAAACTTGGTTCATCCCTCTAAGGAATTTCTGCATTTGGGAAAGCAGAATATATTCAAATATTTAAGAACATTTTTCAGCATTAACTGATTTTGTAAGAGAAGAGAAACAGTGAACACAAAATACCAGAATGTAGTTCATTCTTAAATAAAAATGTCATTTGGTGAGTGAAGGCAGAGGACATTTTTTGTGATAGGTGTCTCACTACCATGTTTCCATGTTATATGACACAGCTTATGAGCTTTCAAATACTAAGAGAAAGGAGTATAAATAAATACATGTTCCTCTTACAATGGAATAAAGCTGCATATATTCCAAGTAGCTCCTTTCCTTAAACACCTGAACATTTCTTTGGCTAACTGAGCATGTGACTGTCAGGATGCCTGGCTGAGTGCACCAGTTGGCATGGAGAAATGTGAAAGTTTCCAGCAAAGTAAAGGTCCCCTTACAATGACGGGGCAACAGTGAAGACATGGCAGCCTCCCATTGTGCTCCCCATCCCTCCAGAGCGTTGACTATCATAATTCCGGAGGAGGAGAGCGTGGAGATAGTTGGTGACAGAGCACAGGACTGGGTTGCTTCAGTGGTCCTATGATACAGGTTAGAGTGATGACTCTAGAAAGCCGTCCATACCTGGCTTGAATATCTCTATAATTCAGTTTTATTGTTGGGGAGGCACAAAGGCAAGGGGAAGAAAAGGGAAGAGGAAATGGCTGTGTTTCAGCTGCTCTCATGGGTTTGACTAATAACCTTGAAACCTTGGAATGAATCTAAACTGTGGTAGATGTTTCTCAGCCCCATTCACCAATCTTACTTGTTTTCCAAAAGAACTTTTCTACATGCTCCCACTTGCATGTTTGTTTCTCTATCTGTCCTGCTCTTTGATACCACATTTTGTTCTTCATGCTATACATTCATTCCCCTTGGTGAAAACTTGAGCGAGTTTTTTAATCTTCTGAGTCTGTTTACTAAAGTCATGATTTAAAATGGGTGGTACTGGAGGCAGGTTACATGAAATGTCAACTGGAATCAGTAGATGGGGACTCTTAGCTGCGAGGGAATACATACCTGGGACCCTCTGTCGAATCGGTCTTACTCAGCCCTGTTTGAAAATGCCAAGGCGTTGGAGAAGGCTCAACATGTAATTTGATTAGCAAATGTACAATGAAAAGTGAAACTGATTGAAGAATTATTCTCTGAATTTGGGACCACAAGAGGACCACATGCATTTGAGCACTTTCAAGATTCTAGCACTATTTTCGGTGTTTCTTCTTTGATGTTTGTGGGGTAGGTGATGTGTTTAACAGTAATGACATTATTATTCACTATATTCATATAAACAGTTATATTGATATAAGCATTTCCATTTAGATAGTACTATCACATACATAATCTGTTGACTTTTTATTCTGATCACACTTCCATGTGCTAGGTAAAGTAGACCTTATTTCCCTTGTATTATAAACAGAGGATTAACCTCAGAGAAGTTAAGCGGCCAGGTGGGTAATATTCAGAACCATATTCAGTATTGTTCACTGGCCATCTAATAAGCATTGGGAGATTCGATGCACACCAACACCTGTATTAACTTTCTGTTATCATTCCACACAGTCCAGTGGAATTGGTGGAATTACTTGCACTGAGCTGGTAAGTTTGAGCGCATGCTCGTCAATGTTGAGGATCACACAGCTCTTAAGGAATAGAGCTGAGACTTAAGCTCAGGTAACGTGAACCCAATTCCACTGCACTTTATGCCTAAGGTGTTGGATAGGCATCACCAGAAGGTCATTGGTTTGATTCCCCATGAGGGTGCACGGCAGGGTTGTGAGCTGGATCCTCGGTGGGGAGCATGCAAGAGGCAGCCAGCCCATAGGTGTTCTGCTCTCACATTGATATTTCTCTCTCCCTCTCCCTTTCTTTCTCTCTCTAAAAATCAATAAAAATGTTTTTTAAAGGAAGAACTAACCCCCCATTCTTTGTTTATGTGCAGAGTGATAGAAGTTAGCTAGGTGGCTAAGGAAGAACTTGGAAAGGAATTTGTTTCTACAAGCTTAAGAAAATCCTTCTTAGCTTTCCCTGAGAAACAGCTACTAGAGAGACTTGAAATATCAGATGACTAATGTTCAAGATAGATAATGCTTTGTTAAATTTTATAAGGTCCTTGGTAGGTGTTCCAAAATGAGACAAGTATAATGAAAATTGATATTTCACAAGTTTTTGCCTGTTCATAATCAAATTGTGCCCTTCAGTTATATAAACGTTTATGCTCAAAACAGTTTCTAGGTATGTTTCCTGAAGAAATAGATTGGAAAATAAAATTCTGGTCTAATTTCCTCTCTTGGTTGGTTTGGAGAAAGCATAACTAAAATGTATTACCTCTACAATCACTTATCAGAGTTTCTGTAAAGTTAGAATGGTATATCCAGTGTCTTTTCTTTCCTCATCTTTCCCCTCTACTCTTCATTCCAAAACCCTATCATAGTATTGTACTGAGCTTCCTCTGTCACTGATAACACTGATGCCATTGTCTATCTGGCAGAAACATCCATAGACAGGGTGCCATGCTTGAGAAGCAGGGAAGATGCCCACTCGTTGCCCTATCTTGGCTCTCACAAGTCAGAAGAATCTGCCACGTAGAGTATAGAAGACTTCAGTTGTAAGAGATATTTCTGAGATTACAAAGCAGAGTTCATGAAATGCTACTTACTTTTTAAGTTTTTCTGTTAAAAATGATTCCACAGGCATTTTGGTAAAAGATCATGAAACATCTCTCTAATGCTTAATATACTCTAATGTATACTATTTGCAATTAGTTATTCTTAAAACATACCTTCATTTTCTTACCATCAATTACATTACAAAGTATCAAATTCCTTTGGTAATCTCTGTTTCTTTATAATAATTTTCTTATACACACATCATTTGCAATAGTCATGGATTTGTTTCAACCTTAACTATTGCAAACAGCTTCTCTAGTTTTTGCATTTGTCTGCACACTTTTATTCTGCAATGTCATTTCCAACGTACCTTTTCTTTTTGCATACTCTTATCACGTCTAGGGTAAGGGAGTCTCTCTTGGGCGTCTGTTCTCTGTACAAAGGCCAGAGATGTGTACAGTGAATGTTTGACTCTAGCTGAAAAGGGGAGATGCAAGACAGGCATGAAAAGCTTACTTCCTTGAATTCTGAGAAACCTGAAAATAATAGCTTCAGCTTCACATTTAGTGAAAATCAAGATGACTATTAAAAGCCACATTATTACTTTAGGTATTGCCAAAGTAAATCATTATGCTATACTTGTAGTTGTCTACCTGCAGAACTTAATGTGTTAGTCAAGATCCCGAAGCACTCACTGTGGGGAAAAAGCAATGTTCCCTGACTGCACATGCAGCAAACTACATGTTGGAGACATACTACAGAAGAGGGGAACAAAAGAGCATGGTCTTCCAACAATCAAAAAGCACTTATTAACAACTCCTGGATACTTTAGAGGATAATAATTGGTACCCTGCTAGTGACTGGAGAAAGTTCTTTAGGGAAGGCTATGTAACATTGAGTTTGGGGCCAGCTCTAGGACTTCATATCAAATCCTTTTGATCAAATACAGGACAGGGAACTTCCATTCATCTACTTGCCAGCCCATTGTGTGTGTATGGGGGAGGGTGTGTGTGTGTAGAGGTACACAGTCAGAGTTGAAATCTGGATATTTGGGTTCATGTTATATCTCTTTATTTAGTCTTTGTATAGTTAAGCAAGTCACTTAATTCCTCTGAAGTACAATTTTTGCCTCTTTCAAATGGGAATATTGTACTTTATCTCATAGAAGTGATGTAAGATTTGAGTGAGATAATGCTGTCAGACTGTGAACTCTAAAAAATGTTGTGGGGGCTTTTAGTCCCTCAATGTAGACTATAAGAAACAGAATCAACTTCCTATTATTTGGGTGGTCACTTTTGAGTACATGGAAGTGTTTGTTTGTTTATTTGATTTGATGGTAAGGATGCTATTGGAAATAATGGTGCTGGAAAGTATGCTTTTTATGACATTCAACTAAGCAGCTAAATTTCCCCTTTCTTACCTCATTTTCTAAGCTGTGTTAACATGCACACTAAAATGGATCACAGGAACAAATGCCGTGGACCAGAAAAGAGCAAATAAATCCTAAGCAGCAAGCTTTAACTTAAACCAGAGTGCACTTTCTTTATCAAGTTGTGCCAGGATTAATTAAAGTAAAATTTAGTGAACTGAAAAAGACTTCATACCCGATGGACATAAACACTAAACATCTAGCCCTAAGAGAGTATTTAAAGTGCCCTAAAGATCTCAAAATTATTATTAAAAATTTGTGTGCTTCCAAATGTGCCATAGAGCTTTAAAAAATGGAGGGGGAAGGAGGTTCAGTGGAGTAGAGGAAAGAGACACTTTCACCTGCTCTCATATCACACTGAAAACTGAAACACTTTCACAAATCAAATTTTTCACATTTGGAATAAAAATGTTATGAATTCAAGTCAGCTTTACTTTGAAAGAAGCAAACATCTCAACCAAAAATATTACTCAATCAATTAACTAAACTCAGAGAAGTCGGTTGATGTAAATTCATGGGGTGTGCTCTGTAGAGAGGGACCAAAAGCATACTTCATAAGCTTCAGATAAATGTGTCTTTTTCTAGGCTGTTTGAAAAATTCTTAGGTTTTATTCCTTTACCTAATATGGCCTCAAGATCTTAGGCACTCAAGGTATTACTATCACCTTGTGGATGAAGAAATAAGGGAAGAGATGTGAAGTGACTTTGCCAAGGAGGTATAGCTACAGGTTCCAGAACTGAGTTTTGAAATTCAAAGTTTCTTGCTGAGTAAAGTTGTTACTCTCTACATTGGCACGTTTTTAAAGAACCAGGGACAGAACTGTCTTACTCAACTAACTTTAGTAATAGCCGTCTCAGAAAAATAGGGACATAGCTTCCTGGGAAATTCAGGTTTATTTACCCCAGAGAATAATGAGACATTTGCCTGGTGACCTGCATCTGTGACCTGACCATGAATAAGTGCAGCCCTCTCAGTGTGCAGGATTTGCCCTCTGCCTGGTGATTGGGCTCCCGTGACATGTACTATGGGGGGTCGAGCCCTGCTTTCCAAGTGCCTGTGGGTCAAGTTCTGGAGGATGACCTGCTATAATGACCGACACTGTCTGGGGAAGCTAGACACATACATTTGTAATCTGCACTCACTCTCACTCCAAAAAACCATCTGATAAATAATTTTACTGCTATTATTTTCATCGTTAAACATTGTTTTGCATAAAATTATTTTCTTTCAGGATGCGGTTGCACTTTATTTTATTTTTTATTTTTCTTTATTGTTGAGAGTATTACAGATGCCCCCCATTTTTCCCTATTATAAAAGTATTTTAAAACAACTCCTGTGTATTTCGCTCTGGAACTACACTTTTTACTGCACCTCAATTGATCCCAGACCAATGTGCGTATACACACACACACACACACACACACATATATATTGTTCTTAGTTAAAATATATTAGATTTACTTTTCTAATATTCTGTTTTGAGAAACCAAGAGGATCATACTGAAATTGAAACTTGTATAGAAACAAAAAGAGTTATCACCAAAAAATGCTACAATAAAGGGATGTGAAAATAGGAAAAATGAAAATACCTTTAAAATGTTATCCTATTAAAAATGGGCATCTGCTTTTTAATTAACTGATTGATCAAGCAGGAAGACCTGTCTCATGTTTGGATTCAGTAATAGACTCCCAAATCCAACTGGAGTAGTTCTAAGTTTTATCTTCTTTGCTTTTTTCCTTTCTTTCAGAGTTTGTGCTGACCTAGAGAAGGCTGTGGGTGACAAATAAGACCAACAGGCCTATTTTGGGTGAAACTGTAGCCTCCGTTGTTCCTCAAGTGCTTGTTAAACACAGGGCAAAGGAACAGGCAGACACAACCACTCTGGGTGTAGGCTTAAAAGTACCCTGTGTCCCTGGCCTATGAGGGAGAAACATTTTGTGAGTTGTTGTTTTTTAACATTCTGAGCCAGTTTACTGTGTTGGTTAGGAAGCATGACCACAGAACTAGATATACCTTGGTTTACTGTGCTTCACTTTATTGAGCTTCATAGATGTTGTGATTTTTTTTATAAATTGAAAACAAGTCCCTCCATTAGCAAAAGTCTGCGACTTGCTTCATTGCTGTACTTGCTCCATTGCGGTGGTCTGGAACAGAGCCCACATATTTCTGAGATATATGTGTAAACACCAATAGAACAGACCCAACCTTGATGGGGGAAGTGGCATAAAATGTAGTATAAGGACAAGCTTTGGGGCTTGAGTGAACTGAGATCCAGGGGCGACTGGGCTGCTTTCTAGCTGAGTAATCTTGAACACATGCTAATTAGTCTCTCAGAGACTCAGTTTCCTTATCTCTAAATAGGGCCAGTAATGTTTCCTGAGTATTATTATGGCTAAGTGGTACTTGACTTAAACATGCAGTACATACTCAATATTACTATTCACAAGTTAGGACTCTGTATTCCTTATAAGACTATAGCATTACAAATCAGCTCCAACAGGAGAGGGACACATCCGTCCATCACTCCCTTAGGTGCAGAATTTTAGAATAAATTGCCCAAATCAAGTGATGAATATGTTGACATAGCAGATATTTTCTAATTTTCCATGAAAACAGCAACACCCAGATTTAATTATTTTCAAACCGCTATTCTAAATGCCATTAATCCATATGCCAGGGCAAGTCATGATCGAGGATGTTTGCTCTTGAGGCAGGTGCTTGTGACACATAGAGGCAGGTGCCACAATATGAGGTTTCAAACACAAAACCCTGCAATTTTGAGCTCCCTCTACAAATTGCACTATGAACCAGTCCCAGAACAAAAGCTGCTTTTTCCTTTGCAAAGCGGCCTGGACAAACCCTCTCTAACAGAGGCCAGGCCCAAGCACCTGAGAAGGCGCAAGCAGGCCTTGTAGCGCCCCCTCCCTATCTCCTTCCCCCCTCTCTCCACAGCTCAGGTACCCTCCCGGAGCATCCTGCCACTCGGATTCCGAGTAAAAGTGGTGGCTGCGTAAAGAGGACAATAAACGTAAATGATACCTGTGGGTAATAGGTTTGAAATTGCTGTGTTCCTTGGTAACTGGATATAATTACAAGTACCCTGGATTCCACCCGGCTGCTGTGCAATTATCACTCGCGTTTTCAAAATAAAAGAGAAGGATTGCAACTGTGTTGCCACAATTCAGGACCCTGAGAAAAGGAATCTTAACCAGAAAGATATCAGGAGTTCCACATATTTTTCTCAGTGCTCATTTCACATTGGAAGCCTGTGTATTTATAAGTCTAAAAGCACACAAATCTTTGTGATTAAATCTGAGTAAGTTACAATACATCACCATTATAGTAAAGCTACTGCAGGGTTCCTTAGTAAGTTAAAAATTAATTCTTAGAAGTGGGAAAGTAAATGAGTAATATCGCTGCATTGTAGCAGTGGGCAGGTTCCTATATATTTTAGAAGTAATTAAAGACAATTGAGTGATACCTCCCAGCCGAATGAGTGATTCTGCCAGAGCCTCGCAGCAGGGAGACCCCTGTGCGTTTCTGTGCATCCCCATGGTACTTAGGGGTAATGAGTGTTATTGCTGTGGTGTAGCAGCAGGGTGCACTGCTCCCTGTGTTTCCCAAGAGCTCTGCCATGATTAGAAGGAAAAATGTGATCTCTGTTTTGCTAGACACCAGTCATGATCTATTCCTATACTGTTCCATAGTAATTACCAAATGACATACTGCGATTTCCCAGGGTGTTTGCTTTGGAAAAACAAGAAATCTTTCCAAATAAAATTTATTCTTCTTATTATTTTTTGCTATTGTGGCTTAATGACATCCTTTCTAATTTGGTTATAGAATATATAATTAGAAAATTGTTACTGAGTTGTAATCAGTGACTGTTCCACCACGTTTGCCACTGCTTCATCCTGGGGCTTGGAAGTGGGAGTGTGTCGTGTTGGTGGCGTTGTTCAAGCTTCACAGTGCAAGCAGGAGTGAAGGGATGCCATCCTGTACACTTTAACAGTAATATGTGAATATTCTGGATCCACATGCCCCTCCTTAGATTCTAAGAACAGTACCAGAATAGCAATCTAGGGGACACGCCGCTAGAACAAAACCTCAAATCAGCCAATATTGTTATTTGACCATACGTGATGTGTATACAGAGAACTGTCTTGGCTTAAAATATTTTGACTTGGTGTGTGTGCAAAAAATAATTTCCTTTCACCTTTTTAAGTTGTTTTTTGTGGCCTGATAATCAAATTAACATGAGACCGAGCAAGAGGCGAAACAGCCACATTTAATACATATGTACATGCTGGGTTGCCATAAGAATATGAGAAGAGGACAGGTTAGGTAGCTGAGGCTTATATGCCATCTTGAGCTAAAGAGAAAGGGGTGGGGGGAATGGTTCAGGACCTCAAAGGACAGGAAGGCAATTCACGTGGAGATGGAAAAGCAAATGTTTGGTAAATAAATGTTTGCTGAGCCATCTTTAACAATGAGACACGGAGAGCACCTTGAACAAATGGGCCTTGCTAGGTTCCTCTCTGCCTATCACACACTAGTGCGTATTAAACTACAGTTATCTATGCTGATAGTTCCCTTCCTGGGGCAGGTCCTCTGTCTAAGTGCCTTTCCTGCAGTTAGGCGAATGGTCTTTTGTTTCTTTAACATAACCAGCTTAAAATACTCAATATTCCAAAAGATATTTTTTTGGGGTAGCAAACTCTGCTTCCCTTCAACTTACTGTCTACATCAATGACTATAATGTCCCATGGATTGTGGTGTTTTCACATTATAATCTGTCATTAACTTAACCCTTGATTTTCATTTGGAAAATTCAACTTGTGAATATAGGAGAAGCACTGTGGGTAGGCAGGTGAGAGTGTGTGATTCTGGTTCTGCCTTTACAGAGATTACCCCTCCCTGACCATGGAGACTGACAGTAAGAGACATATGCCTTGGCTTCTGATTGGTTGAGTTTAAGTCCCAACTTCACCACTTATGTATGTGCAGGGGTTCCATGGGCAAATGTCTTCATCTCTCTAAGCCTCAGTTTCCTCACTTGCAAATAGGGTAAAATAATAGTACCTGCTCATAGGTTTACTATAAAATTTCATGAGAGATATGTCAAATGTTCATCAAAATACCTGTATAAAATAGGTTCTCATTAAATGTTAGCTATGATTATTATTCAACTTTTTGAGTCTTAATAAGAGAGTGTTATTATTTGCTCCTTAAGATCTCTTTTATCTACCAAAACTTGGATTCCATGATATTTTGTCTTTGTGAATATGTCAAAGACAGAAAATAGATACATACCCATAAAATTGGGGCTACTTCCTAAACTGAAATATTTTCTTTTTTCAGGCCTCTACTTTACACACAGACCAGTCAATAAATCTGAATTCTGAATTTTTGCTATAGTAGAAGCAAAAGAAGAGAAAGCCTCAGACTTATTAAATAACAAATAAGAAAAGTATGTCCACCCTTGAAACTTGTATTTATAGCACCTTATGTGGAATTGAACTCAGAAGTGGCAGCCCAATGTGAGAAAGCTGTAATGAGGTCAAATCAGTGAGATATGTGGCATGCTCTTCCTATGAGTCTGTGTAAGGAGTGTTGAGATTTCTCTCATTCTTAAGACTTCTCTAAAGAAAGAATTTTAGGTTGAACAATACTCATCTATCCATTTCTCCCCATGTACTATTTAGTTTCCCCTTAAATTTCTTCAACTTAAAATTGCTATACACCATCAAAGATCCTGAGGCTAAAAAAATTTCTCCCATTGCTACATAGCACAGAGTCTTAGAAAGTGAGCCTCTCAACAGAAAAGCTAGAACTCCAGTCAGTGCCTGGAAATAAACTTCTATAGTTAGTACTGTGGAGAGTAAGAATAGGAGAGTGCAGCTTCTATATTAACGGTTCTGTGCAGCCACAGACCTGAGGCATTTGATGGAAACTTTACACTTGTATAGAACTGAGACATTTGAAGAACAACTCTGAATTTCCTGCAGTTAGGATTAGAACTACCTAAATACTGCAGCTGACAGCCATCAGCACATAACTGAATGTTAAGGGGTCTGCCAATGATATAAATGGGGTAGATCAGAAAGTAAGACCCAGGCATTTTAACTTCAAGCTACATATGTATGGGTTTCCCTGGCCTATACTGTGTAGTATTACAGTGTTATATATATAATAACATGTACATTAATTATTCAGTAAATCAGGTGCATTTGAAATTCGAATGAGTGGGTTGTCAAAGTGTGAGTTAACACTTTTTAGTGTCTTTTTAAGACACTAGAAAGAGAGGAAAACGGAACAGACCAAGATGAGGATTGCAGATGAGGATTCTTATATGCAGAGAAGTCAGGCTTGGCTCCTGCACCCCTGCAGAATTGTTTCTCCGTGTGGCTTATTTCTTGTCTCGGGAGGCCACGAGGCACATGTGGCCCCTGCAGATCTGTTCCCTGCTAATGCTGTGCCCTCCATCACTTCACCATGGCATGTTCGTCCATCTTCGTGAGCACAATTTTTTATTAATCAGCGAAACGTTTGGGCCTTTGAAATTGAAATGGATTTCAGTCTTCTTTATATATTAATTATTGATAAATGGAGCCTGGGAGACAAGGAAGAAGACTGGCATGATTAAAGACGGATAGTTTTTAATTTTATGTCTCTCGCAGTGACAGAGAAATTTAGTTTAATAGGAGTAATTTTTCAAAGGAGATGTAATCATGAGGGAGGGTGTATAGAAAAATGGGCAAAGCATACTAAGAAAGAAAGAACTTGTAGGAGACATTGGCTCATTCCACAAATCACCTAACTTTCCTAGAAGGCATTTTCAAGAGGTAAGGGTAGAAATCTCCTGCAAGTTGCAGATATGAACTGTAATCCAAGAACAAGATTCTATGATATTATTTTTAAAAAGCTTATGCTTCCAACCAAGACTACTTCATATAGTTTAAATCATTTTAGCCTTTCCTAAAATATTCAGTCTCAAACAGCCTGATTATGTAATGTCCCAAACATAATATGAAAATGTCATGAGATGGAAAAACTATCAAGTGAATAAAAGCTCTGAGTTTCAGCTTAGTTTCATCATTTATTAGCATACCTTGAGGTAGTTACTTGAGTTACAGAGTCTCAGTTTCTCTATATGGAAAATAGAGATACCATCTCTTCCACCAGGACTGTAGGTAGTTTCTGAAGATCAAATAAAGCAATTACCATGAATAGTTTCTGAGGCTTTTCTCACCTCAAGGAATCTAAGATTTTCTGATAAAAGATAAATAGGTCTATTTATAGGTCCATCAGTTACTAACTATTACGTGCTGACATATTTCTTTTTATTTTCCACATATGTGACTAATCCATTTGAAAACCACAAATATATCCTAGCCTTATGACAATGTTCCAGGGTTTATCCTGGGATCTGGAGATATAAAAAAAAAAAAATCATAACCTGCACCCATGAGAATTTCTCATTTCTCAGATCTCATTTTTTGTTGAAGAATCTGCATTTTTGCAGGCTCCTGTAAAACAGACAGGATCTCCCTTCACCCCACCATTTCTGGTTTAGTACAATGGGCCTTCCACTGTTGAATTAAGAAGAGTCAACCAGGAAGGGGGAAAAAAATCATTACATTAGGATGGATAAAACAAGAAGAAGGAAGTCGAGAGAAAGAGTAGGAAGAAGGTTTGCTTTTGTTTACAAGGGGGAGAAGAGCACTGGGAGAGGCTCCACTTCAAGCCTGCTTACTTCAGGTTTGACTTGTCTGATTGATAGGGGGAAGAAAGTCCCTAGGTACCACCCAGCCTTGCCTATTTTAGTGATTATCTCTTAACTGGCCTTCCATATTAATCTTCCTAAAACCTTTTCATTATGTTCTTACCCTGCTCAAAAGCCTTCAGTGGTTCTCACTGGAACCATACTAAATCCATCTTTCTTTATTTCTTTCCTCCTTCCAAGCTCTTTCCCTCTTCAATTCATTTTATGTTGGATGTATCTCTTATCTCCTCAGTGATATTTCCAGCTTCCTCAGAGTGTGAAGCCTGTCTTACACAATGATTCCCCTGTTACTTGCATAGAGTCAGAAATCAATAAATGTTTCGGAATTGATTGCAACTCTGTAATTTAGCATTTGGTTTTACAGTTTTATATTTCATTCTAATTTTTGTGAGCATTACTATTTTCACACTGGATTATATTTTTTAAAGTGATAATGTTGCCTTGGACTTTTATACACCCAAAGGATTGATACTAAGATGTATGTCTTTTTGGCAATAAAACCATTTTTTCTTAGTAAACTCTTTACAGAAAGTATTATCATATGAAATTCTTTTCTGGTCTACCCCCTTCATTTCTTCTAGCAACCCAACATACATGTGCACACACATGTAGACAGAAACTCTGCTAGGGATAATTATTGTTAAGGCTGCATTCTGTAGAAAGTGTCACAACCCTAGTTTTTTTGCTCTGGGTACCAGGGTCTCTCTGCCATTGAGAGAGCTCCACCCAGCACAGGTACCTGGGAAAGACTAAACCTACACATGTAATGAAAAGTGCATGTCTTTTATCACAGTCCTTAATGGCAGACACTGCTTAACACACAGATATGGGCAAGAGGTTAATTGCTCTTCTGTCCATTCTATATTTTTCTTCCTATTGTTTAGGTTCTGCATAGCTTCATTGGTATGGTCCACCTTTTTCTTGTCCCTGCCATGCCTGCTGGGATTGGTCAGGTTTTTGTACTGAGGTTTTAGTACTATTTTCAGAAAATTCTAATTTGTTATCACTGTTTTGCCAAAGGAGGCTTTGCTTCCCTCCAATAAGCTTTGCATAATGCTGGCTGCCAGCCATACTTATTAGGCCAGAAATGACAATGTTGTGCCCCAGATCACCCACTTTCTGAGCTGAGGACCCTGGGTTGTAGCCAACAGCATCTAAGCCCTACTTCCTTTTTCCCCTCTGAAGTTATGATGGGGTTAATTGGGATATGAGCTGAATACACACTCTCCCACTAGATAGGCACAAACATACTTTCTGTGTTAAGGTACTAAACCACCTCTGTGCCACAAATATGTGTGCCTGTGTGTGTGTGTGTGTGTGTGTGTGTGTGTGTGTGGAGGATAGGAGGGTACTGTGTAATTATTGCTTGAGGTACTGGGTGCACATGTGTCAAAAATAAGCTCTCTGTGAATTACCAAGGTCAGCCCGTTTCCAAGGACTCTCAAACTTGGAATATAGACAAAGCACTTCTCATTACACTGAATGCTACCCTGAGGCTGAATGAAGAGACACAGACCCAAAAGAAACTCCAACTTACAAGGAATGTAGGGTGTTTGGCTCATTGGTAGTCTAGGCTCAGTTTTAAAATGCAGATGAAAGATACCCCAGCTCCAAATGACACTCTGTAAGCTAAACTACAGTGCAAATTGTGAACTGCACCATTCACTAGCACATTAACTTACATACAATGCCGCATTTGTAGGGGCCCAATGAAAGGTTGAATCTGACGTAGTAATTTCAAACACAATTAGCTCCTTTCATCCTTCAATTATCCCCACCAATTCCGAGAATTAACCTTAACTCCAGATTATGTGGGTTTCCCTTTTGTATTTGTGTTTCGATTGTAGGCTATGTAAATGCTAGATGGTAGGGGGTTTTGTTTTGCTTTGTTTTGTTTTTCTCTTTTTGCTGAATAGAGATATTTGTTCCTAGTTATTATGGTCATAATGACCCTGCCAAAAATAATAATATTAGAGGCTGAGAGGGTCTCCAACCAGGCTATTGTGAGACCCCTGATGCCAGAGTTAAATTGCCTACCTGAAAATCATATCTCAACCTAATTGGTTACAGTGACAAAAAGAGAAAGTGAGAAAGAAAGAAAGAAAGAAAGAAAGAAAGAAAGAAAGAAAGAAAGAAAGAAAGAAAGAAAGAAAGAAAGAAAGAAAGAAAGAAAGAAAGAAAGAAAGAAAGAAAGAAAGAAAGAAAGAAAGAGAAAGAAAGGGCAAGCAGGTCTGATTGGAAGGTTGCAAGCATTTATACCTAAATGCTCTCCAAATATACCATTTTGCTCCTAATGACACAGAATTAGAAAGGGAATATAATGAGGTTTTATCAAATGTCCAGATAAATTGCCTGACCACCCCTTCTCTATTACCACTTTTTTCCCCTTAGATAGATTTAAGCATAATAAAGTTGAAGGATGAAGAAAGGCAAATGTAGCAGAAGGCTGGGTGTCTTTTTTTTTTTTTTTTTCCCATCCTTCTGTGCCAATATAGTAGTAAACCTTTTGGATAATCTCCCTTACAGTGCTGGGTACTCTAGCTCCTTTTTCTCATTGCTTACATTTTGATACCCAAGTTGACCAAACATCTTGTCAAAGGATGAGTGATTTCTGGCAATTGTTTTCATTTATCTGGGGCACATCAATGTCTTTTTGAGGTAAGACAGCAATACCTGAGTGTGACCCATGGGGACACATGAACATTTGCAAAAGGAGCTTCAAGGTCTAGGATGCATGAGTCCACGGTTCTCCCCTCCCTTCTCTTCAGTAGCCCACTCTATCATCTCCCTCCTCTGGGGTTCCACTTCGTGCCAAATACCCCATTTGATCTCCTGCAGCTTATCATCTCTTCACTGCATTTTCTTTTTCCTTTCTCCCCATTACTCAGTCCCTCTAGATATATACTCCCTAAGTTTTCCAACTCACGGGGCATCAAGGACCTGAGCTTACAGCCCTTCAAGAGGTAGAGCAGCAATTTCCAGGCATTTGTGTTAGCCTTTGAAGTTAATAAATATTCCATGCCTCAACATAATCTTCTGATGATTTGGCAATGGTAGATCAAATAAGTCATTTGTTCCTTCATTTTATACATACACTTCGAACACACACACACAGCCATTGTATGAAAAGTATTCTGCTAGACACCATGGAGATTAGGAAGGTGAATTAGATATAGCCTTTTCTCACAGTTATAATTTAGTAGTTTCTTACACCATCTGCATAAAAGTGATTGTTAGAGTCATGGAGTAGATAATGTCCTGGTGAGAGAGTAATAGGAAAAGAGCAGAAGGCAGAGGTTGGAGCCACAGGGGTTAGTCCATGTTTAAAATGCAAAATGAGTGGGGAGAAGCCAGTGAGAGAGACAGATAAAAATTGGCTGCACTGACGGACAGGGGATCACAACGATGTAGTGTCAGAGAAATCTGAGAAGGAGAGAATTGCAGGAAGGAGGCAAGCACAGCACAGTTTCAAAGAGGCTGAACAAAATCACCACTGAGCCCAGGCTATTGCACTTGGGAAAAGGGGAGATAGATGCTGGTGTCTTTGAGAAAACTGGTTTTTGTAGACAGTAGGAATGCAGCTGAGTTTTGCACAAGGTGGAGAGTGAATGTGTGGTGGGGAAATAGGTGTGACAAGTATATTTTTTTGAGACGTTTGATGGTAAGGGGGGAAATAAAGAAGATAGGGTCATATGATAAAGTAGTATGTGTGCCTTGCTCTGTACTGTGCTATGGATGTAGTATAAATATGATTGGAGGACAGCAGAACACTGTGTGTGAGTACAAGGCAGGGATGGAGAGGGGCAAAGAAGAGAGAAAGAGAAAAGGGGGGGGTACAGAGGGTGATGGAGGGGCTGATGGAGCCAGATCCTGGAAGAAGCAGAGAATATAGACTAAAGTGGGAGATATGTACATTTTTTTTTTAATATATCTTTATTGATTTCAGAGAGAGGAAAGGAGAGGGAGAGACAGAGATAGAAACCTCAATGATGAGAGTCACTGATCGGCTAGCCCGCAACCGGGGCATGTGCCCTGACCGGGAATCGAACCCCGATCGCCTGGATCTTAGGTCGACGCTCAACCGCTGAGCCAAGCCCAGCCGGGCAATATTTTGAATATTACCCTTGGAATAAAATAGAGAGTTCTTTTCTGTTGCAAAAGAAAAGGTCGTGAAATGATAGTGGCATTTAGTGAGATAGCAAGGTGACCAGCCAATGGGTGACTATGCTGGACCTCCTCAGTGGACAGGTTTGAAAGTCCTGGGCTTGAGTACACACTGTGTTTGAAGCCCCTGCGGTATGAAATGCAATAGGCAATCAACGGATGCATCCAAGGTTAATGAATTGTTCTAAGGCTCCAGTTGAAATCCCAGAGTAAGAATTTTTGGTCCAACAGTTGAGCACAGCGTTATGCCTATTTCTCTCATACTGATAGGTAACTAATAGTTATATGTACACAGCCAGAAGTATGAGCAAATCCAGAGTTCTTGAGGCTTATCCAATAAGCAGGTATTCTGAGTACCTTCAATATATTCCAAACACTGCATTAGGCTTTTTGAAGTACTGATTTTCTTATGGCAACTACATCAGATAACAGTAATCTTGTTTGATCCACAGGAAAATTGACTTGGAGACATAAGGTCATTTGTCTCAGATTACACAGCTGGTAGATTACAGAGGCAGAACAGCATAAAATCTTAGACTTTGGAGCCTAATTACCTGGGTTTTAATTCCAGTTCTTTTATATAAATTTGGACACATTTCTTAATCTCTCAGAGTCACAGTTTGTATATCTGTAGAATGGAGCTAATAATATTACTTACTTCATTTGCTTTAATACAAGATTAAATGTGTTAATATATGTAAATCACTTACAACTGTCCTTGCCTTATTTTAATATTAGTTCCTAATATCATCATCATCATCATCATCATCATTCTGAGTTTACAAGATAATTTCAAGATTTTTTGAAAGTTTGTCATAATTTCCAAAACTGTGCCCTATAAACCATAAATTACCCGAGGTGTTATCAGACAAAGAATCTACCACAGCCCAGCAGGTGCAGCTCAGTGGTTGAACATGGACCTATGATCCAGGAGATTGCGGTTCGATTCCGGGTCAGGGCACATGCCCGGGTTGAGGGCTCGATCCCCAGCAGGGAGCGTGCAGGAGGCAGCCGATCAATGACTCTCTCATCATTGACGTTTCTATCTCTCTCTCCCTCTCCCTTCCTCTCTCTGAAATTAATTTTAAAAACATATAAAAAATTACAAAAGAAGATACCACAAGCTACAGAAACTTGGGAAATAGATGAAATGCGTTTCGCATCTTTACTGTAAATGACTTAGAAACTCCAATAGGTTAGTGCATACCAAGAACTTCCAACGTGGGAATATAACAATACTGCGTAGCTGAAATCTATACAGGGTGTATTTTTTCCCTTCAAAATGTCTGTGAACATTTTGAGAACTGTTATTTTTCTGTGGAACATACTTTTGCTATTAAAAAGGGCAATTTTGAAAAGACAGCTCCACGTCTGATGCAGTTGGGCTCTAAGAAAGTGAAGTCGGAGAAGCGTGGGTGCGATCCTGAGGACTGTCAGGGTTTGGCAGACAGGCTCACAATAAGGGCAGGAAGTAGATTCAAGACATGGTAAGGTGGGAAAAGAGATACAACTACAACAGCAAAACCTTGACCGTAGATTCACTCTTCATAACGACAAGGCCCACTACATGAAGTATTGCATGGCTCAGTTTCAAAAGAGGCAAAATTCACTGGCATTAAAAGGGGTAAAGAGGTATGAGATTGGAGTTTCAGATGGCTCATGATATGGACCCTGACACATTATGAACACCTACCTTTATACACTTTTGCAAAAATAGAGTTAGAAGAGAGAGAAAAGAAAGGAGGGGCAGGCTTGTACAAACAACTAAAAACAGTATTTGAATGTTATTAATTATTATAATCTGGATATAATAAAACACCTTCCCCTTTTTTGCCATTTTTCCTTTTCCATATGCAGCTGTTTTCTTTGTTTTTTATTCTAAGGTCAATTTTTAAATTGAAGAACTGTATTTGAAAGCACTTGATGTCAAAAATCAAAGTTGATTTTTGTTATTTGCATAAGGTATGATGCAAAATGAAGATGTTGGCAGTTATGTGGAGATTGAAATACTTCAATTATCTGAGAATATTTTAGCAAATAAGGGATGAAACTGAAAGGAGTTACCTAATTTTTATGGTTAATTTACTATAAATGTAGAAATGATGCAAGAGTCAAGGACAAATAGGAAAACTCAATTTCTCTCTTAATCATTAAAAACTAAACTCATTCTAGAAAACTTGAAGAATATCTGAGATAGTTCAGATTTGCGTTGTTTTGATAGATGTGCCTATTGACCAAATTTGCCATGAACACATTTAGTAAGAAAAGTACATAATCAAGCATGGTCATAATCTCCAAAAGCTATATATTTTAGAAATGACAAGTACTCAATGAAGTACACCAAAAGTGAAAGTTTGTTAACCATAATTACCATCCTTTCCTACCTTCCAATGATTCACTTCTCTTATACCAACTCTGGACCAAACCCTGGCTGGACATTGAAGGTCAAAAGATAAATAAAATGTAGCTACTGCTTTTAAAGAAGTCAAAATCCAATGGAGATTAAGTCTGATTTGGTTATCTCTAAATTTAATGAATGACTTGTATGCACCAGGCAATGTTTTAAGAATCAGAGGTGCCAGCTACTAGCATTTATTACCAAATATTAGGAAGGTTAAAATTGAGGTGTGAAAGACTAGGGGGTGATAGAAAACAAATGCTTAAAATTAACCTTGGGAAACAGAAAACTTTACTTTCAGAGTTGCAGAAAGTGTGTAAGTAAAGATACAGAGATGTCAAAGAGCAAGATCTGTTTTGGAAACTTCATGCAGTTCTATGGAACTGGAACAAAAGAGAAGATATGATTGGAAGTGACAGGAGATGAAGCTGAAGCAGCGAGAATGAAGGGGTGGGTGCTGACATGTATTGGGAAATGGCCAAAGCACAGTATTTTTAGAGAAGAAGGATACCTAAGAATTGAATTCCAGGTGAGTCAAGGGGCTGCAGAAAGGCTGAGGGGAAAGGGAAGTGCCTAGAGAACTACTTGAGAAAAGAGGGGCTGCAGGAAAGGGATGGTTATAAAAGTGTGTAAATTAACCTGGGTGGCTGGAGGACCTCGATCAGACACACACGAGAGATGGATGCCTTTAAGGGTCATAGACCACGACAGAGGTAGGCGTTGAAATCCCCAGAGTAGAGCTTTTACTTCACAAAGTGGGTGACAAGGAACCGTTAGTGTTGTGAGAAGAGGTATGATGGCCCTGAAGTCCTGTACTCTATGAACTACTTAGATTCTTACTTCAAGAGAGCAGATGTGTCAGGCAGGAACCTAACTGGCGCCTAAAGAAGTTGAAAGATCAGATACAGTTCAAGCTCTCTGCCTAACTCCCTCCCTAGGGCAAGCCTAAAGAAAACCCAGGGACTGATGGTATTCTTTAAATAACATGAACATTGATTTGTATCAGTTAATTAGGAAAATTAAGAGCAATTAAGGCGCCCACTCTTAAATAATTGGTTATTTACAATGATTGGGATGCTGTGCAGGGTGATATAACAAAATAGTGAAATTTTAACACTAAAATATTCAGGGCCTCAGTAGCCAGTGTGAGACATATTCTACCATACAATTATTATTTGGAAAAAATATATTTATTTTTTAATCATTATTAGGAAATGTTTTAATCCAGGCTTGAAAATAAACCTCCTATTATTAGTCTAAGATGAATAAATATTTATTTACTTTTATTGTATTGAAATAAACTTTTGATATTTTGTGCTTTTTAAATAATAAAAAGTGGCAGAATTATCCTCTTTAATCCTTCTCTTCCTCTTTAAATAAATATGTGAGCCAATTAAAAATATATATTTAATTAAATGATATAATATATTTAATATATTACATATGACTAATCATACTTTTGGAAACTAAGATAACATTCAAATAACTACTGCTTTTCAGCATCAGGTTTACACAGAACAACAAGTAAATGAAGAAGTTTATTTTGATGAACTAGAAAGGAAGTAGCTACCTATGGTTCTGAGTTAGGCTTCTGCTTATGATCTAGCTATTTCTCAGCAGGTGAAGCCCTTGCTCACCAACAGGAAAGCTGCATGATATGATCAGTCATACAACGGGCTTTCAGTATTTCAGATTGAAAAAAAACTGGTTAACAGTCCCATAGAGAGATAATTACGAGAATAGATCTTGTGGAGTGCACTTCCCAGTCACTAACTTGGAATAACAGTGCCCATCATTGTTAAGGACTATTTAATGAGACTACAGAAATTTCTGTCATCAGTCATCAAAGTTGCAAGGGTACCTGAATGCTTGTCCTACAGATTTACTATGTAGAAAATCAAATGGCTTACTTTGATCTAAAAAAACCCACAAAACATTCGTTAAAATTTATAGAATAGAATCCCCCCAAAAAATCATGCTGAAATATGTTAAGAAACTTTTTTTTAAATGAACATCATAAAATGCACAAGGCTTAAAGGAAGGTGCTGTGTGTCTAATCAGTTACTGCAAGATTAGACTTCCAAAGTCCTAGATGCTCTCTTAGCCCTGCCATGCATTTGTTTACACAATGCATTTCGCTATGCTCTGAGCTTTGATTATAAATTAGTCATACACATAATTCCTGGGATTGAAAAATTAATGTTTGGGCCCAGTGGGTGTGGCTCAGTGGTTGAGCATTGACCCATGCACCAAGAGGTTGCTGATTCAATTCCTGGTCAGGGCACATGCCCAGGTTGCAGGATTTATTCCCAGTGGGGGGTATGCAGGAGGCAACTGATCGATGTTTCTCTCATAAATGATTCTCTCTCTCTCTCCCTCTTTCTTCCTTCCTCTCTCTCTCCAAATCAATAAAGACATAGTTTAAAAAAATGTTTGAAAATTTACCCCCTACTATAAAACTCACTAAACTCTAGTTAAGGTAAAAAGGCCCTTTCTGGAAGAAGGAAAATAGAAAGAGGTGTGTTAACTATTTGTTTCAGTTTCTATGTTAAATCTGAAATGGTTTGAGAAGTGAGCATGTGTGTGTGTCCTCAGTGCCTAGAAATTTAGGCCAGTTTACTGATAGTTGCCAGAGGGGAGGGGGTTTGGGGGACTGGCTGAAAAAGGTGAAGGGATTGAGAAGTACGGATTGGTAGTTACAAAATAGTTATGGGGATGTAAAAAAGCACAGCATAAGAAATATAATCAATAATATTGTAATAACTATGTATGGTGCCAGGTGGGTAATAGAATTATCTAAGGGAACACTTTGTAAAGAATATGATTGTCTAACCACCATGCTGTACACCTGAAACTGATACAAAGCAATATTGAATGTAAACTGCAATTGGAAAAAAAAAAAGAAGAATTAATAAAATAAAAAAAAAGACACAAGGAGCCCAGCCAGCGTAGCTCAGTTGTTGAGCATCGACCTATGAACCAAGAGGCCATGGTTCAATTCCAAGTCAGGGCCCATGATCAGGTTGCAGGCTCGATCCCCAGCAGTGGGCGTGCAGGAAGCAGCTCTCATCAATGACTCTCTCATCATTGATGTTTCTCTCTCTCTCCCTCTCCCTTCCTCTCTTTGAAATCAATAAAAACATTAAAAAAAAAAAAAAAAGATGAGCAAAAGTAGCCTGTAAACTATTCAGCTGGCCTTTCTCAATGATCTCTTACTACTTTGCCCATTAGAAGAGGGAATTTAAGGATAAGTCTATCAAAAAAGGAATGGGAGAGAACACAGACACTTAATATTTGCATAAAATATTGCTAGGCTGCCTAGGACTCCCTGCGAAAGAGGAGAGTCAGCAACAACTGTCTAGCTGGCTTGGAAATTCCACAAATGCTTTTAGTAGTAATACTTCTATCAACAGACCTTGCATCACATGTTTAGAGAAAATCAGTTCTTTGTTCTTTCTGCCCCCTCCTTCCACTCTGGGGAAACGGGGCATCCTGTCAGCGGAGTGGCGCCCGTGTACTTGTCTAACCTCTTTCACTGGCAGGAGACCACAGGGACTTGATTTCAGATGAGATAAGAACTCCTGGAATGACCACTCCAAGCTCCCAGGGAGCTGATTTCTTTCACTGTGTATTGGCTGAATTGTAAAAGCATTTGGTAACATTGATGGCTAATGCTGAGTACACCAGTATTTTTTAAGATTTATGAACATATGAAGTTGTTTGCCTTTTAAGATTTCTCAGTGGCTAAAGGATAACATTAAAATAAAAGCTATTAACATTACAAAACTCCATGTCTTGCAAAACCCGTTTTGTGTCCTATATGAAAGTCAGTAAGGGGGCAAAAACTATTTTAAATATTAACCAGATGGAAAAGTGTGACAGTTTTGAATCCTGATAAGGCTTTGTGAGAGCCAAAAACAGTCCTTTGCATTTAAACCCAGAAAATATTTTAAGGAACTGGAGTCTGTTTAAGATTTCATTCCTGAGTCCATTTAAGACACTTAGTTTCTACATTTATCATTGTGAATTACATCGTCTTAAAAACAGTAGAAAGGCTCCATTTTCAGTTTCATGAGGATCGTGCTAATGTGGAGGACTCTGTTATACAAATAAACACCTCATTCCTGTACATTTCCTCCTGCATTGGAAAAAGGCAATAACAGCGTAAAGAAATTTATTGCCCTTCTCTCTGCTTTACTGACTTCCTTCTATGTAGATACTGTGACCTCGCTTTTTTGTATTAAAAAATGTGTCTTCACTATTACCCTTTTTTATTTATTGTTTTAATTTCTTCTTTTTCTCTTTCTTTCCTCCAGGTAAGTCCTGTCGCTTTCTAAATCTTACCAGAATGTCCTTTAGAAAAATGGTAAGTCTCTCCTGTAATATGACTTCATTTTCCAGGGTGCAAAGAGATTATCTTCTTTGTTTTTTTTTGAAGCTGTACTTGGTATCAGCCTATTTCTGGGCTTTTATCCATTAGCACTAAAAGATACTTGATCATGAGTGGGGTGGCAATTTTCTGTGATACTCTGATGGATCTTTGCTACTTTGGGTTTTCAGCATGTCATTCTTAAGATTTCCTAGAAAATGGAGGGTCAGACAGTGTGTTGTATATTAGAGAGGGGCTGCTCAATTTCTCACAGATATTGAACTTTGGGTGGTCAGGGATTACAGATGGTCTATGATTAGCTTGCATTTTTGAGCATCGGATTTTAGAACCCGGCAGTTAAATATTATTTCAGTGATGTTAGATAATAAAACTTTTTCTTAAAAACTGCCCGTGGAAGCTACCAAAGGAAATGTGAAAAGCGACAGTGAAAATGAGAAGCCAAACTTCACAAAAGCTGAGTGCTTTGTTCAGTGCCTCTGAAGGAAGCAGTCTTCATCTGCTGGAATTAGCTTCGTGGCCCATTAAAAGCAGCACAGATTTAGCTTTGTGTATTACAGGCCTTCGGATTCAGAGATGACGCAAGTTGCAAGGAATTCTGATTCATCTTCCTTAAGATGAGAGTGTGTGTGACAAGCTGAAATGATGACTTCTTAGTGTTGTCAGCTATTCTATTTTGTGTCCTTGGTTTCATTGCTATGTTGTACATAATTATACTAGAATCATACCCTGCATGTTCTAGAAGACCGTTTCAGAAACTGGTCTCATGAGGTTGATCATTCATTTGATGGCATCAAAACAAGATAACAGGATCATGAAAGGAGATTTAGTTGAGATCCTGAGAAACAGTAGAAGATATTTTCAATTTTCAAGCTTTTAGCTAGAATTCTCTTTAAAAAAAAAAAAAGAATAAAAACATCCCACAATGTTTAGATACCAAGACATGGCACTTATATTACATATTACCAAGTCACATATATTTTGTAATAAATGCTTCCAAGAAAAATCACCAATGTGTAGATTCCTTTGCATAGAACTCTTTAAAAATAACTTTGAATAAGAATTAACTGGAATGTGTGATCTGTTACTTAGGTCTCTTGAATTCTTTACTATTGCGTTGCTTACACCCACCACAAGGTCATCTCTTCCCCATATATTTTTCTTCTAGTAGCATTTAGGCTTTTTTCTGTTGCAAGTAACAGAAAAGCCAAAGCAAACTGGCTCAAGCAAAAAAGGAATTTGTTGGATCACGTAACAAAAAAATGCAGGGATAGAACTGGCTTCAGGAAAAACTTTAAGAAAATACTCAAAGCCTCTGAAATACTCGGCCTCTCAATTGTTTTACTTCTGGGTTGGTTTCTTTAAACTCAGTTTCAAATCTCATGGAGAAAATAAAAAGAGAGTCACTCTGATAGTAATCCTCGTGAGAGACACATTGCATCTCATTGGCTCTGATTTTTTTCATGAACTTGTCTATAAGTGGACTTCAGTGGACTAATTGATTTAGGTCTAAGTTGTGTGCTTTATCCCTGGTACTACTGAGTAGGAGAGTTCACCCAAACTTAGGGACAAAATGGAGAAGGGGTGAATTCCCAAACTGCTGGTATTGCATTAAGAATAATCCATATGTGGAGAGGTTATTATAATCTATTTATCTATCATCTATCATCTATCTATCATCTATCTATCTATCTATCTATCTATCTATCTATCTATCTATCTATCATCTATCTATCTATCTATCTATCATCTATCTATCTATCTATCATCTATCTATCTATCATCTATCTATCATTATCTATCATCTATCTATCTATCATCTATCTATCTATCTATCATCTATCTATCTATCTATCTATCTATCATCTATCTATCTATCTATCATCTATCTATCATCTATCATCTATCATCTATCTATCATCTATCTATCTATCTATCTATCTATCATCTATCTATCTATCTATCTATCTATCTATCTATCTATCATCTATCTATCTATCATCTATCTATCTATCATCTATCTATCATTATCTATCATCTGTCTATCTATCATCTATCTATCTATCATCTATCTATCATTATCTATCATCTATCTATCTATCATCTATCTATCTATCTATCATCTATCTATCTATCTATCTATCTATCATCTATCTATCATCTATCATCTATCATCTATCTATCATCTATCTATCTATCTATCTATCTATCTATCTATCTATCTATCATCTATCTATCTACCTATCATCTATCTATCTATCATCTATCATCTATCTATCATCATCTATCATCTATTTATAGCTATCTATCATCTATCTATCATCTATATCTATCTATCATCTATCTATATCTATCTATCATCTATCTTCTATCATCCATCATCTATTTACCTATCATCTATCTACCTATTATCTATCTATCATCTATCATCTATCTAATGTATTTTGTTTCTCCTCTTTGGGATGATATAATGAACTTGTCCATTCTGCCCCATCAAAACTGGCCACCAACATGTCCAGGAAGCAGAGTATGTGAGGTGGTGAGATGGAGCTGTGGCAGTTTCTCGTATTTCTTCTATTAGATCCAAAATACTTGAGTGAACAAACCTACGATGCGAAAATGGTCTATAACAGCATCGCATTTTGATCATTTGTGCTTCTCTCTTGTCCTCTTCTTTGTATGTTCACTAAGTACAATGAGGAAACAATGTTGGGTGTTGGAACTCTGCTGTCCTTCTGATGCTATCCTTGTTTGTATGTTCACTTAAAGATAAATTCATTAAATACAGGAACATTGTCCCTGGGAACAGAGCATCTAGAGGTTGTTAGTTTCACATATGAAGGCTAACTTAAAAGAATAACTTTCTTCCGGACACATAGCAGTTATTAACCCATGAACTGTCTACTGTAACATCCTTAATGATAATCACTTGCCTTTCCCTATGTATTAAAAGTTTGCATGCAGGCGGGTGGAAATCGTTCTTTCAGAGTAAAGGAGAAATTTAATATTTTACATGTCTTTGGAATCCTGTGGAGGTTGCAGGAGGGAGGTAGTGGCCTCCGGAGTTGGGCAGCACCACAATTTAGAGCCAGTGATTAGGATCTGACTTTAACCCCAGAGTGCTCAGGTTGCCACTAGAAAAAGATATTGTTGTTTCTGTTAAAATATAAACTACCACTGCTTAGAGAATTAAGCTGTGACCAAATTTCTGAAAATGTTATGGCCTTATTAGAGAGCAGTCTCTAAACTGCTGTAGTCTAGTTGGATGAAACTAGACATTTTTATATCATCTTTCAACAGCATTAACCTAGATGAAGCCAAGCTACACAGATCACTGAAAGCCCTTCATAGTCAAGTATTAAAAGGCCATTTACTTCCTTAGATCTAGATTATGCATTTTTTAATCTTTGCTTTTCTTTTTTTAAAAATGTAATGTATCTTTTGAATGTAGGACAGTTATACCAAGAGTAACAACGTAAATGCTAGATTAATAAGGTTAAAATTGATTTATTGTATTAATATTTTCTTTATTTAAGGTGCTACACAAGGTATTTTTGAAAAGATAATTTTGTGAGACAAAAATATGTTTTACAGTTTTTCATTAGGTATAGGTTTATTAAAATATATCAGCAATAAAGGTTCTTCTTGAAAACTATTCATCTTGTCATTCCCCAAAGCACCCTAAACCAAGTTTTGCACATAGTAGATACTCTGCATTCTTAATTGGTAAATGTAGTAATAAAGAATGAATGGATAAATGAATGAGTTTTTGGAAGACATAGTTTCATACATCAATCCAATATAAAAGTATGAGAAAATTTGAAAATGTACGTAATAAAAGCATGTATGTGTGTTTTACTAATCATAAAATTTTAATTTATATACATATTATGAGATACAGCAATAATTCTTTTTGAAAAGGATAAAATATGAGGAGAATAAAGTAACATAAAACAGCAATATAATAACTGATAAAATTAGAAGTTGCTATGAAAAATCAGAGGTCTAAATCCTATTAAATGTATGTTTTCAGCCTTTTAAAA